>NC_061118.1:25488148-25746265 GCF_002878395.1 Capsicum annuum | reverse complement strand
CTGAAAAGTCATGACTTATCACAATATTGCTTAATTTAATTAAGTCATAACTTTTTACAATAATCAAGAATGTCATTAATAAATGGAGGTGAACAGTTGTGCCTTTAAATCTGCTTAATTAATTTATATAATTAAAAAGTCAAAAAATTTAAATGTCATGAAGATAATTTAAAATATATATATATATATATATATATATATATATATATATATAGATTATACATTGCAGTAGATATATTATCTGATGCAACAGGTTATCTATTTGTTGCAACGAATTATATATCCATTGTAACGGATGAGTTATCTGATGCAACAGATATATAATCTGTTGTCCAACTCAGTGTAAAAAAAATAGTTTCTGGAAAGAACTTATTATTTTAATAATAATAAAGCTGAAAAGTCATGACTTATCACAATATTGCTTAATTTAATTAAGTCATATCTTTTTACAGTAATCAAGAATGTCATTAATAATAGGAGGTAAACAATTGTGCCTTTAAATCTACTTTATTAATTTATATAATTAAAAATTTAGAAAATTTGGGTGTCATGAAGATGATTTTTTTAAAATATATATATATATATATATATATTATATGTTGCAATAGATATATTATTTGAGGCAACAGGTTGTCTACTTGTTTCAACGAATGATATATCTGTTATAACAGATGATTTATCTAATGCAACAGATATATAATCTGTTCTCCAGCTCAGTGTAAAAAAAAATGGTTCCTAGAAAGAACTAATTATTTTAATAATAATAATAAAGCTGAAAAGTCATGACTTATCACAATATTGCTTAATTTAATTAAGTCATAACTTTTTACTATAATCAAGAATGTCATTAATAAATTGAGGTGAACAGTTGTGCCTTCAAATCTGCTTTATTAATTTATATAATTAAAAAGTCAGAAAATTTGAATGTCATGAAGATAATTTTTTTTAAAATATATACATTATATGTTGCAACAGATATATTATTTGATGCAACAAGTTATCTATTTGTTCAACGGATTATATATCTGTTGTCACAGATGAGTTATCTGATGCAACATATACATAATTTGTTGTCCAACTCAGTATAAAAATGGTTCCTGGAAAAAGAACTAATTATTTTAATAATAATAATAAAGCTGAAAAGTCATGACTTATCACAATATTGCTTAATTTAATTAAGTCATAACTTTTTACAATAATCAAGAATGCCATTAATAAATGGAGGTGAACAGTTGTGATTTTTTGCCTAACTCATTCAAGTTCAATCCTCAATAAATAGGTCCATCTTTACTCAATAGTTCGTTCTACTATAAACTATTTATTCCTTGCTCTTGTTACACCTTCAACTACTTTCTCTTCAAGGACTTGATAGCTTTTCCATGTCTCTGGTAAGTTTTTTTCTTGATTTTTGTGTAAATATTCATTGTATATTACATTACATTCGAATTCTTTCTTTTCTTTACTTTTATTTTTACGTGTGTTTTGTCAACTTATATGTTTTTTAGATATGGCTGATCCTGTGTGAGACGTTGCTATTTTATGAGACGCCATGCGGGAATTGCAGAAGGAGGTTCATGACCTGCATTGGGAGTTGGCTGCCGTCAGAGTAAGGATGTTGTGGGAGATCCGCAGGCTGCGGAGGGCGCTGCTGCTGCCGGTTGAAGATTAGTCGGTTGGTCATACAAATAATAATGATGATAATGATGTTAATAATAATTAAGTTTTTTTTTCCTTTTATCTATGTATTTTTTTTGTTTGTTTTATAAAAATTTATGTTTGATACACTTGACTTTTTATTTCTTATTTAATTTTCGTGCTGTCTATTTCTATTTCTTAACGAATAACATGTCTACAATTAAGGAATAATTTAATTCCAGTATCAATTGCAAGAACATATGAGTTATCTGTTGGGTTTGGGTTTGTGACAGGAGCTGTAATTTGTTATTAGAAACAGATTAGTAATCTAGTGTAACAGATTATTTATCTGTTGAAACAGACTAATCTGGTGCAACAGAATTCTCATCTATTCGATTCATAATACGGGAACCTATAACCATAAACATGAATCCAACATGAGCCTACTGTTACAACAGAACATTTATCTGGTGCCGCAGATAATGGATCTGTTTAAACAGATTGCTCTTATGTTGCATTCATGTTCGCGTGCTAGGTATTGTTGAAAAAATAGCACACTAGCAGTTACCCATATGACAAATTCAACTAAAAAGCTTAATTTGACTTACCAAAGTCTCCTCTCAAGTAAATGCCAAAGTTGAAAGTGAATTTACGAAACCAAATTGAGATAAGAATTTGGTCAAAGAGCAGCAGTTGGGGTAACAACAATAACAACAATAGTCAACAAGAAGAATATAAAGATTCTAATGAAGTATAAGATGATGATAATGAATCAGAAGATAATGAATAAAGCAGCAGCAACAATGAACAATAAATATCGCGAAAAGAGAAAAAATAGCAACGGATGAGGAGAGAGAAAAAGGCATCTTTTTTCCCTTCGTTTCCCGTTGTTTAACTAACATTTAGATCAAAGTATAAATTTAAAAACTTGTGGATTATTTTGAAATTTTCCAAACTTTCTTAATTCATAATTAAGTAATTGTCACCTCTATTCAATTTTTAAGACTTATGTCACCTACACCTCATTTTAAATCTCTTTTGTCACCTGTGACCCAAAGCCCCTAGTTTCTTATACTAATATTTTGATAATTGACCAACTTTTGTATCATTTTAATTAGTTTGCTAAATTATATTTGACTCTAATGATAATTTGTTGTCTCGTTTCATTGATTATTTTGCTTTGGAATTCGCTTTAGCTAATATTTGTTATCTTTATATTTTTAGTGATATTTTGTAATAATATTAAATAAATGGTATTAATATTTGACCAATAAAAAAAATTCATCGATTTTTAGGCCTATGTAAATAAAATGATGGATATTACGTATATAAATATTTAATAAAATAAATAAATTTGGGCGATGATGAAATTTTTATAACAATATAAAAGGTTTTACGATTCGTATATTGGTAGGACGATTTAGGAAGGTCAATAAATCAAGCAACTATTTCGTAGTCATGACGTATCTAAAATATAATTCGAGCCCACTCTTTAACAATTTTTTATTTTAGATATTTATATACATATGCACCCTTAATTCTTGTTTTATTTTGATAATAATTTATTTGTCACTAACATTTTTACCACAAGTATTCATACAGGTTTTAGGAAATACTTGTCGAAAATAGCACTCGAAAGGAGAGTTTAAATTTTTGTTTAGTATGTTTATATTCTTACAATTGTTCAAATATTAATCATAGTGAAAATTTTACTTTTTGGAGCGTTGGATGAGGGTGTTCTGTATTTACAGAAGCTTCATCACGTGTTTAGGTAAAATTAGGTCATTAATATTTGTATTAAATTGATTTAGATATTTAATCAAATAATTCACACTTTTTACACTAAAAATATTACGTAATTTTTTTCTTTAAAACAATTTTTTCTTTATTCAATCTTTTCTTTTCTTTTCATACATATTCTCATATACTTATGTTTATATATTTTCACATATTTTTATATATATTTTTACGATAATATAATTATTATTTTAATACACATTGTATAGTTATATTTACGAATATTGATTTTTTTTATTTTTATACTTTTAATAAACCTAAATCTGGCTAGGAACCACATTTGTGGATTCCGAAGGATGCCTAATTTCTTTCCTTTGGAATAATTTAAATCCTTACCTAGTATCTAAATTGGTTTCATAAATTAAAACGCAAGTAATACATGTTAATAAATAAATAGGGTTTCTTATTTTCCTTAAAAATCAAGCGGTGACTCTATACAAAAATTAATTTTTTTTTAGTCTATAAGGTGCTTATTTTAACCTAGGTAAAATGGGGCGTGACACTTGTTGATTGGTCTTTGGACATACTTGAATTTGATGATATTTGAATTGTTGATACTTGTATGAATAATTGTTGAAAATCGAACTTAATCGAATTGCTTTATGATTTTAAGTGCACTTGTAAATTTAGCACATCGTATTGTTCCTGACAGATAGTGTAAATTTGATAAAATGTATATAATATGGTTATGGAGGATTAGGTGTCACACAGGTACGAATATGGATATTGATATTATTTATGTATGAAGGATCGGGCACCACGTCGGTACGGTACATAATCTTTAATTGTCCCCTGCAAGTCATGACTAGTTGGGGGAAAATAATTTCCTTAGCATGTGTGTACAAATTAGTATTGATTTTGAAAGATCGCGCAATTTAATAAGCTGCGAGATTTTCAAGACTGCGAGAATGCCTGAGGCTTGGAGATGGAGTACAATGATTCCATTATATAAAAACAAGGGTGACGTTCAGAGTTACAACAACTATAGGGGTATTAAGCTGTTGAGTCACACTATGAAGATTTGGGAGATGGTGGTTGAGCAAAGATTGAAGAGGGTAGTGTCCATTTTGGAGAATTAGTTTGGTTTTATGCCTGGTAGCTCGACGACAGAGGTAGTCCACCTAGTGAGAAGATAAGTGGAGCAATATAGGGAAAGAAAGAGGGATTTTCACATGGTGTTCATCGATCTGGAGAAGGCGTACGACAAAGTACCTAGGAAGTTCCTTTGGAGATGCATAAAGGTAAAAGGAGTTCTGGTGGCATACATCAAAGCTATTAAGGACATGTATGATGGAGGAAAGCCTCGGGTGAAGACAGCGGAAGGAGTCTCAGGGCATTTTTCGATCGAGACAGGTTTGCTTCAGGGACTGACTTTTAGCCCATTTATTTTTGCGCTGGTGATAGACATGTTGATGCAGAGTATTAAAGGTGAGGTTTCATGGTGTATGTTATTTATGGATAATGTAGTGCTAATTGATGAGACACGGGGGGTGCTGATTGATGAGACGCGAGGGGGGTGAATGAGAAATTAGATGTGTGGCCTTACTAAAGAGGATAAAATTAGGAATGAGGTTATTCGGGAGAAAGTGGGAGTGGCCTCAGTGGAGGACAAGATGTGAGAAGGAAGGCTGAGATGGTTTGGGCATGTGATGAGGAGGGGCACGGATGCCCAAGTTCAAAGGTGTGAGAGGCTAGCTTTGGATGGCTTCAGGAAGAGTAGAGGTAGGCCAAAGAAATATTGGAGGGAGGTAATTAGGCTTGAAATGAAGCTGCTTCAGATTACTGAGGACATGATCCTAGATAGAAAGGTATGGAGGGCATGGATTAGGGTAGACGGCTAGTGTGAGTATGTAGGTTGTGGCTAGGTTTTATGAGAGTTTGGGTGTGGTGGGTGTATTAGGTCTATGAGTGCATGTTACTATTACATGGGTATCCGTTTTCTATTCCCCTATTCCGTATTATTCGTATTCCTCTTATTTTTTATTTCTCTGATACTTAGGGTTATTATTTCTTATCTCTTATCTCTGTTATTCTATACATCCTGTTTCATGTCTTATTACGACCTTGGTATATTATTCTCTATCTTGAGCCGAGGGTCTATCGGAAATAGCCTCTCTACTTCCTCGAAGGTAGTGGTATGAACTACGTATATTTTATCCTCCCCAGACCTCACTTTTTGGGAATATACTGGGTCTGTTGTTGTTGTTGTTGTGCGATTTAATAAGATGATAACGAGCTAATATTATTCTAATTTTGAGGTTTAGAAGGACATAATTGTTACTTATGGAAAGATTGTTAGTAGTAATGTGACAGACATTAAATTTTGATGATTTCTACTTTATTGATTTCTCAAGCAATGTGGCTGATATTGAATTTCAATATTGTTGTGAGATGTGATTGGATCGTATGCCATGAGCCAGCATGGTGATAATAATAATAATAATAATAATAATAATAATAATAATAATAATAATTTTTAAGGATTTGATAATGGAGCAATTCAAAGTGATGAATCCAAAGAACGATCTTGGAGTTTCAATAATTGAATTAATCCTTCTTTAACTATATGTATAACGTTTGCTAGTGAGACTTGAGTTCTATGGTGTGTTTTACTAAGATATGAGTTGACTTTTATTCCCTACTTGATTGTATCTTTAATATTGATTGTGTGACATGTAAATTCTGTACTTACTTGTTATATGTTGGTCGACTTGCTTCATTTATACTTGATGTAATCATAACTTATCCGATTAGCTAGTAATTATTCTTTAATGTTATAAGAGAGTGTTTGGTTGTTAGCCCAAGAGTTTAGTGTGAGTTGTCGATGATTACTGGGTTGATCCTATGAATGTGAGTGATAGCAAAAGGCAGTGCAAATAAAGGGATGATAGTGATGGTTTAGTGTTGGATTGCGGTGGATGGTGTGAATTAATGAGGCTAGACTATGATTGTGGTCGATATAATCTCGTTAATAGAGTTGGAGAATTGTAAATTATATAGGCAAAATATAATAATAATACTACAGCCTTAATTGAATTATATTCCATTTGAGATGTCATGGTTTCTTTTCTGTGATTCTATTTTATAATTAGAGTAAATGCATTATTTTCACCCTGAACTATAAACGAATTGCTGAGGTACACCCGAACTTTAAGGGGATCCTATTACCCTTAGACTAATTAAAATGATATTTTTGGCAACCTTAGTGCCTACGTGGCACATACGTGTGCCTACATGGACCTTCAGTGTGTTGATTCACGCAGTGTCCCACGTATGTGCCACGTAGGCACCAAGATTGTCAAAAATACAATTTTAATTATTCCAGGGGAGTTATAGGACCCCCTTTAAGTTGGAGTGCGCCTCAGCAATTTTGCTTATAGCTCAGGGTGAAAAAAATGCATTTTCTATTATAATTATGTGGATTAACACCGGTTGGTCAATGATGCCTATCCGTACGTGTATTTGTACTGACCCTACTCTTTTACATTCCTACTTGGGGTGTAGACTGGATACATATTAGTTTGCAGTTACTCAACGCTGGCGATATTCTACACTTCCTTCCTGACAGATGTTGGAGTCTTTCTGTTATTTATTTTGTTGTCAGTTTATTCTGTAATAGATAGCTCTTGTACATATCTGACCAGGTCTAGGGATAGTGAAGACCTGTTGTAAGAAGTTTTTGGAAAAGTTTATTTCTTGATAATTAATTTACTTTATTATATTTAATCCAATATTCCCTTAAAAACAGAAGTCTTACACATATTTTTAGTTAGGTAATAAGGGTTCTCCTAGCTACTTAGGATAGTGTAGGTGTCCGCACAGTCCGTTAGTTTGGATTGTGACATTACTACACCATTCTTTACTTTTACTTGTTGCATTTAGATTTGGTACGTCGATTAAGAAAATAATGATTGAAATGATTATTTAATCATACTATTCTTATTAATTGACATTTAATATTAGGTCTTGAAAAATGATTTAGCATATAATTAATGCTAATAGTAAAGCATGAAAAGAATAGTTGTCTTTTTCATATTTCTTGATATACTAGTTTAGGAATACGCACCTCGCGCGTGTACCTCATTTTAATGAGTTCAAGCATTACACTAAATAGGATATTTATTTAAATAATAAAGAAGAATACAATAATTAAATTCATCTTTTAAACATGTAAAGATGGAGATTATTTTATTTAACCTAACATTTACAAAAAAAAATTTCTCAAAGCGAATTGAGATTTATCTACTACCTGTAAACTACAATAAAACAATACGATGATAGAGATATCAAACCAATACAATTAAACCTAACCTTTGCAAAAAAAAATAAATTCTCAAAGTCGATCGGAATTCATCTACTACCTGTCAACTACAATAATATAATACGATAATAGAGATATCAAAACAATACAATTAAACCTACCTTTATCTAAAAATAAATTTCAAACCAGGTCGGCATTTATCTATCATCCGTAAACTACAAAAGTAATACTCTAATAAAAATATTAAAACAATACAATTAAAACCTTACATTTACACAAAAAAATCATAAACTTATTATTTGAGAAGAAACGACAAAGTTATTCAATAATGAAAGCTTGTTAATCCTGATCAATAAACCGAACGTAATAGAAAAGAAAATTTAAAATCTAGAAACAATAAAGTCATGTTGTAGAATCAATAATGAAAGTTACATATATACAAACATGAAAAGATGTTTCGTTATTCTTGATCAATAAAACAACGTAATAGAAAACAAAATTCAAAACCTGAAAATTAAACCAATGCATTATATTAGAGATCCAAAACTATCTACAACTATAAAAGGATGACTTGTTATTTATGATCAATAAAATTAAAATGTAATATAAAGTTACCTAAGATTGGAAAAAAGAAAGAAATATAAAAACTCCTAAATCAAAATATTATAACAAAAGATAATAGTCCTAACCTAAAAAAATATTTTTTTTTCTTGAAAAAAGTCCTCTACCTTTTTTAATTGGAACAAAGTCACGCCAGTTTAAGTTTTTGAAAGAATTTTATTCTTCTTCTTTGAAAGAATTTTATTCTTCTCCTTTTAGGACTCTTAAATCTATTTTAGGTAAAATAACTCACCAATTTTTCTAAAAAATGAACTTTACCTTATATAGAATTTTTTTTATATAATAATTTCTTTGACGTTGAATTTTCTTTAACAAAATATTGTCATAAATGTAGAAATTCAACTAAAGGTAGAAAATTTTCTCCATTTAATTTTGTATATATATTTATTATAGTCAATATTTAATATTATAAATTGAAGGAAAAATGTGAAAAGACGATTTTGTCTATTACAGAGTCTTTTAATGAAGGGCAAAAAGTTCAAATCACTTTTCTAAGTAGCTTCACAATTTTAATATATTATAGATTATAGATATAGATTATAGATTATAGATATAGATATAGATATAGATTATGGATTAAAAGTAAAGCAAAAATCTATTTTTGAAATAATAGATAAGTAAAAGTGAACAAAATATTTGGTAGACTTTATTGGTTGATTAAGTATTGATGGCAAAAATTAAGAAAGTTCTACTTTGAAAGCATTTATTCATGGTTATTTATTGCTATAGGCGCATAAATAAACTTTTAATCAGTGTGATTATTGAAAATGGAAAAATCGAATAAAACTGAAAATCAAACAAATGATATATTATTTTTTTTGTTTACTTAGATTTATTTTTATTTTTAAATTAAAGATATAAATAAATATTTTATATTGGATAAACATATAGAACTATCTAAACTTCAAACAAAAATTGTATATCTAAGTAAATAAATGTTGTAACAATCTACAACACATTTACAATGTGAAGACTTTAGAAAAGTAATTTCAATTTTTTGTCCTTCATTAAAACACTCTGTTTTTAGACAAAATTATTTTTTCACCCTTTTCATGCAATTATTATAGAATTATATATATATATAATATAAACTTATAAAGTATATGGGAAAAGTCCTAAAATATATGGCATAGAAAAAATATATGATAAGATCTAGTTAATGTAGACTCCTTATATATATATATATATATATATATATATATATATATATATGTCGGTAGATTTCTTTTAGCATATATAATACAAATCTCACTATGAAATTTGACCCTTAAATATTGAAGAAAACTTCAATTTGCAAGCCGGTAGAGTATGAATCAAATTTTATATTATTTTCTCTTTGGTCACTCAAATTTTTATTTTTTTTAGTTTCCCATCCGGTGTCTGGTACCTGCATTAGAGTCCGACTAATCCGAATTCGTGCCGAGTAGGGTCCCATTCGGGGGGAAGCGCTCCCAACAGAGTTTTCTCCATGTCCAGGGTCGAACACTCGACCTCTAGTTAAGGGTGGAGCAGACTCATCCACTGCACCACAACCCATGTTGGTGTCACTCAAAGTTAATTCAAATAGTTTGATAGTTTTTCAACTGATATTATATATTTATTTATTACTCTATATTATTATTATATATTATATATACTTATATATTATATATTATACGAAAAAAAGCCTAAAATGCCCTTCAACTATGTGAAATGGTGCAAAAATGTCCTCCATCTATCTATTGGGCCTAAAATGCCCTTCATGTCTATATATTGGGCCTAAAAAAAATCCTTTTCGTCTACCTATTGGGGCTATTTTTCTCCTTTATTTAAGAAAAAATTATATAATACTACAACTTATCTTTATTAAACTACATCAAATTCCTATCATTTTTATTAATATTAACCAAATAAATAGTGCACAATATTAATTTTTCGTCATTCTAAATTGATCTGATATATAAAAATGAAAACAACCAAAATAGCCATTTTTTGAAAGATTATTACATATACATAGCTGTATTAGTTGGTTGTCAGATATAGCATATAAAATATTTACTTTTATAACAGATTCTAATATATAGAAAAATAATTATATTAAATTTTCATATTTCTTACTTATTGCCTATTTTTAAGGAAGCCTTTGGTAATTCATTTTTTATATACTATATCAAAATTTATGTTTTCATTTTTTTTGTTTGCTTTCACAATGTCTCCATAAAAATTCATGGTATATTTATATATTATATAAATTATATTTATATATTATACAAATTATATTTATATCATAAAAATACACGGTATATTTATGCTATACAAATTATTTATACCATAAATTATATGTATATCATAAACATACCTGGTATATTTTCGATATAAAAAACTTATACCATGTAATACTAGAAATATATATTTATATTTAATAAATAATTTTTTAACAAGAAAAATACTTTCGATATAATGAGATATATCATGAATATTTATCCCATAAATTATATCCAAAATATAATAATAATCTAAATTTGACATTAATTATATTTATACAACAAAAATACATGGTATGTCTATACTTCCAACATAGTGATTTTTATTCCATAAATATTTATCCATAAAAAATTATGATTAACCCATTACATTATAATTAAAAATACAGGATAATGAAATAATACTAGATGATTAACATACATGAAAACAAAACGAAGCATACACGAACAAATAATAAAATACTTAATTTATTTAAAAATATTTGAATTTTGAATATAAGAGGGAGAAAGATTTGAAAGCATGGATTATATTTTTCACTTTTAATTTGAAGATTGAAAATATATCTCTTAAATTAACGTGAATAGATAATTAGTTATAACATTAAATCAGAAGTTATAATTATCTTTTTTGATTTTTTAAATGGCTATATATGTAAAAAAAAATGTTCTTTTTGTAATATTGAATAAGTACTATTATTTATGTAATTAAGTTTTAAGGTGGCCTTTTCATGTAATTTACCTAAATAAAAGGGCAAAATAGACTCAAGGGGTAGACGGAAAGGACATTTTAGGCCCAATAGGTAGGTGAGAAGGATATTTTAGGCCCAATAGGTAGACGAAATGACATTTTTGGTCCAATAGGTAGACGATGGCCTTTTTGCACTATTTTACATAGTTAGAGGGTATTTTAGGCCCTTTTCCGTATATCTTATACATACATATATATACATATTACTACTATATATAAGAGAGGATCTCAATTTTTGATAGTCCTCACAAGGGCACCAACTAAGGCTTACAAACTAAAAAACTTTTTCTTAAAAAATTGTCATTATAATTATCTTTTACTACTTAAAGTTAAAGAATTTTCAAGACTTTTGGTAAATACATGATCTCTTAAACTAACTTTTTGAAAGTGATGTCACATGTTCTATGTAAATTTTTGGTTATCCTTAGTTACATGAGAAAATTGAAGGAAAGGTGTTTTTTAAGTCTTGAATGAAGGATTGGTGGCATTGACCAACTTAAAGGGTCAAACATAATTAGGAAACTTAATTAAGTTAATTATGGACTTGATTAATATTTTCAAATTTTTTTTAATTTTTTCTCCTCTCTAAATCAACCATCTCTCTTCTCTCTCTCCTCTCTCTCAACAGTTTCTCTTAACTCTCTTCCAACCAACAGTTTTGTAAAATTTCTTCCTCCAATCCCCGGCGACTTCAATTAGGTGAGTTTCTTTTTGACTTTCAACCATCAGTCGACGTGACAGTAGTGCTCTCCAGCGGCAATAGCTTTGAGTTCTTCATCGTTTGATTCTTCTTTTAGGGGTAAAAAATTATGGCTTTTTAGTTATGAAGAAAAAGAGAAACTTAAGCCAACTTTTCTTTTAGTATTGATTAACAATTTCAATATTTGTTGCTTAAGTTTAAAATAAGGACTGAAGAAAACCCTAATTGCTGGTATTTCTTCTATTCTCTTTTTGGGGTGAAATATAATTTTTCATTGTTTGTTGTGTTTTTTGAAGTTTGATTTTTGTTGTTTGTATTTGTACAAACAAAAGAACAATGTAGGTGTTGCACCCGTTGCTGGGTTGATTTATTCTTATTCTTGGTAAAAATGGTGTATTTGATATTAAATAGTGATACTGTTTTTGTTTTACTAAACAAATCTTGCTACTGGTTTTTTTCTGCAACTGATTAACCATCTAATGCAACAGATTAACTATTTTATGCAACAGATTAACCATCTGATATAATAGATTAATTATCTGATGCAACACATTTACCATCTGATGCAACAGACGAACCATCGAATTAACCATCTGAGGCAATAGATTAACCATCTGATGCAATAGATGAACCATCAAATTAACCATCTAATGCAATAGATGAACCATCAGATGCAACAATTGAACTATCAGATTAAACATCTAATGCACCAGATAACCATCTGATGTAACAGATTTACCATCGAAGTAACCATATAATGTAACAGATAACCATCTGATGCAACAGATAAACTATATGTGGGATTAAATCCTATCAACTATTCCAATGGGACATGTCCAAGAATTGATTTTTTCTAACAAATCATTGATTTGTTGTGATAGATAACCCTTTTGTTGGAAGAAATCTAAACAATATTGACAATTGATAACAGTTCCAATAGATCACTCGTATGTTGCAATAGATAAATGATATATGCACAGATCAGTCATCTATTTCAATAAATGAGTGATCTGTTTTTATTATTTTCAACAAATTACTCATCCATGGCAACAGGTTAGTTATAAGTTGTAACAAATAACCTACTTGGTGCAACAGATGTGTAATCTATTGGAACTATTATTTTACTATTGTACATGTTAGATTTATTATTATTCTTTTTTAAATGATGCATTAATCAATTATAGTCTTTTTTATTTTTTTTTATTTTTAGATAATATGGCTCCCAAAATAAAAGAAACTGAATCAATTCCAAGTGAAGTAGCTAGGCTACATCCACCACTCTATGAGCTTGCTTTACCAGCGATATCTCAATCAGAAGCAAAGATAATAAACATAGGGATGGGGAATATTTCAAAAGAGATGATCCAAATGCTAATAGCCCTTCCATAGAAGAGTTGGTCAAACTCTTCAGCATTGATAGTTATCTAATGAGAATGCAATGTGATGGTGCCACAGATTTAACTAGTGATTTTGTGGTTAAGTCAGTCATGAAAAAATCTTTTGACGCCTTCCAAAAAATACTTCGAGAATAAAAATTGGATATTTATTTCAGGGATAACTACTTTGGGCAATATCTTGATTTGCCGGAGGACAACAATGCTCATTTTCAAATGAAAATGATATATGTTCTTCTTAAACGTAGGTTTATATATGACAATAAAGATAAGATGGATGAGGTATGGATAAATTACGGTGGCATGCCTGTTTGTTTTGGTTGGAAGGAGTTTGCCATAGTTACTTGATTAAAATATTATCCTCCTTCTCCTTCTTAAGTTATACCTATTCTTACCCAAAAAAGCACACTGCACACCTAAAAAAGGCAAAGACAAGTCAAGTGATGGGGATGACTTGGTGTCCCTTGTTGGTCCAAGCTTCAAAAATAAAATTTTGATAGAAGCATTGAAAAATAAAAGACTTTCAAAGAAACACATGCAATCATTGTGCTTGGTTTGGTTTGTACATAATATTCTTTGGGATAGAGACGTTAACAACAACATACTCGCTTGGTTTAATAAAGATCTCTGAGTATCTTGAGGCATTTAACTGCTATCCTTGGGGTTATGAAAGCTTTAAAATGACTAAATATTTGTCGACTCCGTTAATGCCAAAGACAATCAACTTATATGGCTTTCCATAGGCTTTCATGGTAAATATTTCTTTTATTATGATTTATTTATATTTTATTGAATAATGCTTTTCATTTATTGACGTTATTTTATAGACTTGGGCATTTGAAATCATTCCTTATTTGAGACAACAAGTGAACTACTAGGGAGAAGTTTTATGTCCAAGAATCCTAAGATGGTTGTTGGCTAAAATTAATAAAAATGCAAAATTTCTTGATCTCTTCAATCCCCCAAGGATGCAGTAAGTCTAATTCTAATTAAGTTTTTATTTTAATTAATGATTTTTTAAAATGATTTAATCATCATTCTAATATGTGTACTGATTTATTTTAGATTATGCATCTGTGGCTTGTTCCGACCAATCAAGAGTTGAAGATGTCATTTTTCTTACTTTACGATCTGTGCAAACTTTATTAGACCCTAATTTCATTGATAGAATAAAAAATAAATTGTTTAGAGTGATAATCATCACAAGAAAAATAATTTTAGAGGGTGGGCTTGTTATTATTGATGGTGGTAGTAGTAGTGGTAGTGGTAGTTATGCTACTGTTGAGGCCAATAATTCTCATCTTATAATTTTTGAAACAACAAACCATTTTGATTATGATCATACTGGTTATACAAATTTTGCCCCTCTTACTGAATGTTCTGCATGCAAATGTCAAGACTGCAAGACAAAACATGATGGAGTGATTAATGTTATTAATGCATTAACTGCTTCTGTAAATAAATTGACATCTAAGAGGGGTTTCATTCCATCAAACAAGATTTCATATCCATACACTCCATTAGAGATTAAGATGGCTAAGTAGAGAAGGAAAAAAATTTTCAAGACCTCATCAAGCATCGAAAAAAGCAAAATTACAACTCTTTTGTCTTTTTCTTGCACCTTTGATCAAATATACAAGGGCCACAGGAGAGCAGTATGAGCTGAAGAAAGTGAATATATATCATCTATTCCAACAAACAAATAGACCCATATTTATGTCAACAGATGACACATCTGCTGAAAACTATCAAATAGATATATACATCTATTGAAACTGTTGACTAACCTATTACATCAGATGCATTATCTGTTGCAATATATGTCTTGTCTATTTTAGAAAATCAAGAAGATCTTCGTACTGTTTTAATTTATACCAACAGATAAACTATCTGCTACAATAGATAGGTCCTCTATTGGGACAAATTAAATCAAGACTTCCTACTATTTTAGTTATTCCAAATAGATGAATCATATATTACAACAGATGGGTCATATATTGGAAATTATCATACAGGTCTTTCTCATATTTTAATTTCTCCCAAAAGATGATCCATCAGTTGCAATAGATAGATAATCTATTTGGGATAATTTAAAATAGGAGGAAGACCTATTTGATTTGCTAAAACAAATGAGTTATCATTTTCTATTTTTTTGTATCTCTATGATTAGCATTGATAGTTTTGGCTTTCCAGGTGGATGTCATAGTAGAAGCTACTACTGAACAGCATAATATCACAGTTTATTGTCCATCAACTGCTTTAAAAAATGAAGACAAAGTGAAGCCTGACAGTCCGAAAGAACAGAATAATTACCCGTTTGAAGGGTTCAACATCTCGGATGAGGCTCCAAAAGAACTAACAAAATTAAATTGTTGAGTAGATCTTTATAGCTTAAGTTTTTCAAAGTAATAACTTCACCTCTCCTTAGAAATTATTGGCAGCAAATTTAAATTGTTGATTTATTTGTTGAGTAGATCATCTCTACCCATAACATTTTTTTTACATTTCACTTATTTATTGATTTATTTCTTGTAATTTTTGAAGGCTTCGATTTATTTTATTTTTTCTATGAATTTTATTTTATCCATAGATTTGAAATTATTAATTGAAATAGAATACTAGATTCAAATATTGCAACAGATAGTGTTGCAACAGATGACATATTTGTTGGAAATTATCAAACAGATTTAGATATATGTTGTAACATATAGGTCATCTGTTGGAAAATATCAAATACGTCTTCTCACGGTTTTGATTTGTTCTAATAGATGACCTATCTGTTACAACAGATAGACTTAGATATAAACATCTGCATAATGCAACAGATGACCTATCTGTTGCAACAGATAGACTTAGATATAAATATCTGCATAATGCAATAGATGACCAACCTATTGCAACAAATAAACTATCTGTCAGAAAAGATAGTCTATCTGTTACAACAATCAGACAATCTATTGTATTATAAAAAATTCAATTTTCATCAAATATAAAAAATTGTCACTACATGTAAAGTGAAGTGACTTGAAATAAAAAACTGTTATGGTGTTTATGTTTCTACATCTTCTTTTTTACACACAGGCTCCAAGCATCTAGTTAGTACCTCATAAGCCCAGACCTCCTGCATCTTTTCCACAACATTATCACACAAAAAGGTCATTGGCTCGGCCATTTCTGTGCCGATCAGCAAACATTCTATATGTGCAAATGCGTACAACCCGCATGCGGCACCATTTTATTCTTTGGAAAGTCCTTGTCCTTGTTTCAACCTTTAAAATCTCATGTTTGCTTCATCAACACTTGTGCTGGCAAATGATTCATCAGTTTACTCTACCTCAATAAGTTGGCAACAACTCCAATAGTGCTTGCATGTGGGTAAAAAAATCAACCTTGTCGTAGATAGGTAAGTTGCAGTCATAAACCTTCATTTTTCCTTCCTCGAGTAGTATCTCAAGAGCCATAAAAAGTTTGACATCCAAGTTCATGACTGCAAGAATCCTCTTTACTTTGATCTAGTCTTTGTCGTATGGATATGGCCTCTTTCCTCTAGCATAATCAATCATATATTTGTCCCATTGGACCTAGAAACTAACAAATCAAATATCGAGCCACCGGGAGTTGACGCTATCTTAATGAGCTCAGCATACCTATCCTTGAAATTATTGTAGAAGTTGAGGTTCATTATCCTATCAGCATCATCATAAGCTTTCGGGTACGCTAATTGCCAGCCCCTCATGAGGCAGGAAATTTCATCAACATACTGTGATATAAGAAGACAATTTTTAAATAGGTTGGTAATTTTAAAAAAGAAAAACAAAGTGGAAATATGCAATGGATGGTCTATCCGTTGCACAGGGTTCATGTATCTATTAACAGATTACACATCTAATGCAACTTATACAATAGATGGGTAATTTGTTGTAACATAACCACCACCAATTACACCAGAATACCTAGTTGTTGTAACAGATGATACAACTGTTGTAACAGATAACACATCTGTTATGTAACTTCTTATTTATGGAGTAGATTAGAAGGATAGGTTAGGAAAGTAAACTTACCGTGTTCACGTACCACTAATCTATATGTGTCATCTTTTTGAGGTCTTAGGGGAAAAAGGTATGCATGGTGAAGCTTTTTGCGCATTGCTTGGAATTTATGGTCCTTCGCTGAACAACCTTATTTTTGGTGTCAAATTTGCATATATGTTCACCTTCTTCAGTGGTCCCTGAACTTCAACAACTTTTAGAGAAGGGGGATTTGCAATTTTCTTTGGTTTCATAATTAAGAGTATATGTCTAATTGCTTTTTTTTTTCTAACCTCCACTGTAGGAGTGTATGGCTCACTCACCTTCTTGAATAGTATGACACCCCTCTTGGATTTTAATCCATGGATGCCATTAGCGAGAGAATCTATTTTTTCAAAGAGTTTATCCTGTCTGTCTATTCACTCTTTGCATTTGCAATGAGAATATGAGGGTGAAGAGGGGTGAGAGGGACCACTATAAAGATGAGAGAGACTAATTTAAGGGTGAGAGGGACCAGTGTAAGGGGTTATTTCAAACATATTTATTTTTTCTTGAGAATCAACATGCTCATCATCATGAATGGAAATAGCATCGCTTCCACCAACATCAACAACTCCCACCCAAATTTGTTGCAACGGGTTGGTCATGAAGAGCCTCAACATTAGGCTGACCTTGCCTAACTGCTCTTCTTATGGCTATTGCTCTAACCAATTCTTTCTTTATTAAATCTACTGTTAGGTCTTCTATTGTATCAACAAGACCTAAAGTAATAAAAAAAGTCATTCCCAACTCCTGCTCAGTAGGCACAATCCATGGATGCACAACCTAAAAAAAATAGATACGTTTAAATAAAATAATAATTTGCAGTCAATTGGGTAATGTTTTAACATAGACAACTTAACACAGACAACTTATGCAACAAATAATCTTTATGTTGCAACAGATGATTCATATGTGGCAATAGATTAACCATCTGTTGCATCAGATTACCCATCTATTGCATCAATTGCAGTAGATGGGTAATTTGTTAAGTCAGGTTAAGAGAACCAAAGCAATATATGGGTAATCTATTCTAAAAAATGACTCATCTATCACAATAGATTACCAATCTATTGCACCAGACGGGTAATCTGTTAAGAGAAATTGAGACAGATGATCTATCTGTTGTAATAAATGAATTATCTGTTTCAATATCCTTTTTGTGAGTCAAATTATTTTACTTGAAAGAAGACTTACTGCATCATCCAGAGGGTTAAAGAGATCAACCTCATTAATTCTCGTGTTGCTCTTTGCATCCAACCACCTAAGGATCCTTGGATGAGAAACCTCATTCGGGTAATCCTTGACCTGCTTTCAGAGGGGAGGAATGGCTTTAAATGCCCAAGCCTAAAAAATGTAAATAGGAAGCAAAAAAAAAATTCATAATAATTATTCAATATAATTATAAACTAATGCAAGAGTATACAAATAGTGATTAAATTTACCATGAAAGCCCAAGGAAAGTCGTACAAGATGATCGTATTTAGGGATAGCTTTGTCAATAAATATTTAACAGTCAACTTGTAGCTATCATATCCCCAGGGATAATTGTTGAATTTCTCAAGATCCTCAGCAAGCTCCAACAAATCATCTTCTATGACTTTGTTGACGTCTCTTTCCAATATAATGGAATGGGCAAACCAAACTAAGCATAATTACTCCTTGTATTTCTTTCGTATGGCTTTATCCTTGAGATATTCTACCAACATCTTGGCTCTTTAGCTACGTCCAGCAATGTCCAACAACCCATCTATTTTTTCATTGTGTTTGTTGGTTTTGGTGGGTAGTCGCTTGGACAATGCCTTCCCTTTATTTGATGGTGGTGGTTTGGCTGTCCTACTTGCCTTGGACTTTTTACGAGCTGTTTCTTTGATGAGAGGTTCTTCTGGATGATCGCATCTCAAGCTTGTCACTATGGCAAACTCTTTCATGCTAAAACAAACCGGCATGCAGTAGTAGTTGATCCAGATTTCATCCATCTTTTTGCCCTCTTCTTCAAATCTTTATCATCCCCCACGTACTTGATCCTACGCTTGAGAACATATACCATGCTCATTTGGAAACAGGCATTGTTGTCCTCAGGAAGATCAAGAAAGCATCCAAAACAGCTCTTCTTAAGAAATTCATCTTGTTTTTCCTTCTTCATAGTATTTCTAAAGTCATCAAAAGGTTTCCCCAACTAAGATTTAAGTATAAAATCACCAGTTAATTCTGCAAATTCATCTATTGACATTGCAACTTGAAACCTGTCAATACTAATAGTTTTGGAAGGATCATGTTGAGATTTCAATCTTAATTCATGCCCCTTTGGTGATGCATTATCATCATGTTGATCATCATTATCTTTCTCATTTTCTACTTTCTTCTTTTCTTATTTATCTTTTTCTTCTTCCTCCTTACTTTTATTTTCCTCACCAACCTCTACACACCCTTCTCTACTTCCCTTAACAATATATCCATATCTTTCCTCACCTTTACTTTTCCTGACTAGGATTGTTTAGGAAGGTCCTCCGAATCCATCTGTACTCTAGCCTTTTTTGTTAGGTGGTCAGAAGTTGATCCACTGTCAGTTTCTTTTCTTTTGGGAGACATCTTTCAACTACAATCAACAAAAAAATAAAAAATACATTATAATTGATGTCTGGACAATTTTTAGAAAAAGGTAGGACAAATTTCAATAAATTTTTATACGCCACATTATAAAAAAATATTCCAACAGATAACCCATCAGTTGGAACAGATTGGGAATCTGTTTGAAGACCTATTTAATATCTCCCAACAGATGTTCCACCTGTTGCAATAGATGGACCGCCAACACCATTACCAAAATTACCACCAACACCACCAATGCCACCAATATCAGTACTAAGACCACTAACGCAACCACCAATGCCACCAATACCACCACTAATGCCATCAATACCATCACCCAGACCACCAATACCACCACCAACACCACCAATGCCACCAAGATCACCAACACCACCACTAAGATTACCAACACCAATGCCATCAACACCACCAACACCATAACCAATGCCACCAAGACCACCACCACCACCACCACCACCAATACTAATACTAACACCAAAAATACCATCAACACCAGCACCAATGCCATCACCACCACCACCACCAAAGCAACCAATACCAACATCGTTACCACCAATACCAACACCAAGACCACCAACACCAAAACCACCAACACCACCACCAATGCCAATGATACACCACCACCAACACCACCAACACCACTACCAACAGCCACCAATAATACCACAAATGCCATACAATCATACCACGACAGTCAACAGAACACTGCAAAAAAAAAACTAGGATTTTCTTGGGTTTTTCCAACATTTTTAGCATCAAAACTCAAAATTAGTAACCCATTCCCGAAGATAATACAACTAAAAGTCTTCTTTTTTATCATTAACTAAAAATTCCTAATTTTTAGAAAAAAATAATGTAGAACTCTTCTCAAACTTGTTACCTGCAAAGACAGAGAAAACGATGGATACAAGAAATAATAAAGTAAAAAATAACAACTATGTGCTCGAAAATAGAAAGAAAATTGATCTATTGTGAAGGGTTGAGCAATATGTTAAGTAGTTGTTATTTGTATTGTTGAGAGATAAAGAAAAAAGAAAGAACTTAAGATTTGAAATGATAATATTTCTCCCGCAAATGAATTTGCATGGATTGATTTGTATTTTGGAAAAGAATGACAAATTTTGAAAATTTTAATTTGGTCAGAATTGATCTTAGTTAAATTTTTAAAAAAGATAAATTTTTACCGTTTTATCTTAACTAAGATTGATCGATCGATGACTCAGGTCAGGTCGAACGCAATGCAAACATTATGCAATTGTATCGACTCAATTAAAATTATATTTGACCCTATGAACTCATTTCTAGTTTTAGCAAAATCAATTTAGGTATTTAAAATAATGGCTTGATATGAATCGTTTCAGCTAAGATTGACCGATTGATGACTCAGGTTAGGCCCAACGCAATACCAACATCATGCAATTGTAATGACTTAATTAAAATTATAGTTGACCCTATGAAATCATCTCTAGTTCTATAAAAATCAACTTAGGTATTTCAAATAATGGCTTAATATGAATCATTTCAACTCAAATTAATCGATTGACGACTCAAGTTAGGAGAAACGCAATACCAACATCAATCAATTACAATGACTTAATTGAAATTATAGTTGAACCTATGAAATCATCCTTAGTTCTAGCTAAATCAATTTATATGGTTCAAATAATGGCTTGATATGAATCGTTGTAACTAAGATTGATCGATTGACGACTCAGGTCAGGTCGAACGTAATACTAATATCATGCAATTGCAACAAATCAATTAAAATTATAGTTGAAAATATGAGCTCATTCCTAGTTCTATCTAGGTATTTAAAACAATGGCTTCATATAAATTATTTCAACTAAAATTGATCGATTGACGACTCATGTCAGGCTGAACGCAATCGCAACACCATGCAATTATAACGATTCAATTAAAATTATAGTTGACTCTATAAACTCATATCTAGTTATAGAAAAATCAATTTAGGTATTTCAAGCAATGGCTTGATATGAATTATTTCAACTCAAACTAATTGGTTGATGACTCAGGTTAGGACGAAGGCAATACCAACATTAACCAATTGCAATAACTCAATTAAAATTGTAGTTGAACCTATGAAATCATCCCTATTTCTAGATAAATCAATTTAGGTATTTCAAATAATAGCTTGATATGAATAATATCAACTAAGATTGATTGATTGACAACTCAAGACAGGCCGAACGCAAAACCAACATCATACGATTGCAACGACTCAATTGAAATTATAGTTGACCCTATGAAATCATCCTTAGTTCTAGAAAAATTAATTTAGGTATTTTAAATAATGGCTTGATATGAATCATTTCAACTCAAATTGATCGATTAATGACTCAGGTCAGGAGGAATGCAATTCCAACATCATGTAATTGCAACGATTCAATTGAAATTATAGTTGAACGTATGAACTCATCCAAAATTCTAGCAAAATCAATTTAGGTATTTCAAAAAATAGCTTGATATGAATTATTTCAACTCAAATTGATCGATTGACGACTCAGGTTGGGAGGAATGCAATACCAATATCATGTAATTACAACGAATCAATTGAAATTATAGTTGAACCTATGAGTTCCATAATTCTAGCAAAATCAAACCTATGAACTCAATTGAAATTGTATTAAAACAGATGTTCAACCTGTTGCAACAAATGACTTATTTGTTGGAAATTATCAAACAAATAAAGAAACTTATTGTAATAGATGACTTATCTGTAATTATAAAATAGACATTGTCATCTGTTACGACAGATGACTGAGCTATTGGAAATTTTCAAATAGATATTGACATCTATTGCAATAAATGTCTTATCTGTTTTAAGATTTTTTTTATTTTAAAGCAATTTTCTGTCTGAAATAAAAAAGATAAAATACTAAGGAGGTAAAAAATATTTCTTGGATAACTCAAAAATCTCCTCCTTGAGTTATCTTATCTTGTCTTTTCAATGTCACCTCCTCGTGGCCCTCAAAGTTATTAATAAATATTTAAACTCATCTCTACAATTATCTCTCATTCAGCCATAAATTAATCCATCTCTCTTCTTTCTCTTTCTCTCCTTTTTAGGGTAATCACAACCATCTCCTTTTCTTTCTCTCTTTTCTCTCCTCATTCACATGAGGATCCTTTTAAATCTCAATCGATCTATTTTTTCTCGACCGAAATTGGTGTTTTGATTCCATTGCTTTTGACATTACAGGTATGGTTCACTATTGCTCTTTTCTTCTCGTCTTCTTTTTTACATGTTATTTAAATTAGTTATTTACATCTTTTGTTTTTATTTATTTATCCATTACCTATATCCTATTTATTGAGAAAATTAAAGGAAAGGTGACTTTTAAGTCTTGAATGAATGAACCATTATTTTTATTAAAATATACAAAAATAAAATCACCTGTTGGGAGAACTTAAAAAGCCTTGTTGGCAGTATCACTTTTTATGTCATTTGTTTGTTTCTTTGTTATTGATGTTGTTTTTGATATTATTGGTGGTGTTGGAACATGTGGTATTGGTGTTGTTGATGGTTTTGGAACATATGGCGTTATTTTTAGTTGTTTTTGGTATTGGTGATTTTTTTGGTGTTGGTGGTGTTGAAATAGATTTTCCAACTATTGCAATGGATGAATCAGTTGTTGGATTGACCCATCTGTTGTAACAGATGGACCAACTGTTGGAACAAATCAAACTACTAGCAAGGCTAGTTTGATTTATTTCAACAGATGACTCATATATTGCAATATGTCGGCCATCTGTTGCCACAGATGCATCGCATGTTTCAATAGATGGCTCATCTATTTAACAGATGGGTCATCTATTACAACAGATGGGGTATCTATTGGAACATTTGTTGTAATGTGTTGTATTTATTTAATTTTGTGTTACTCTTTTTAAAAATTATACAGACATCAATTGTATTGTTTTTTGTTCTTCTCTTGTTTGACATCAATTTTTTTCTCTTATTTGCATATATAAGAAAGAAAGTTGTTCAAATTTTATCTGACCAATACAAAAGGCTAGAGTAAAGATGGCTTTGGAATAATAGGCTGCTTGCAGATAGAACCACTTTGTATGTGGGAGGTATGTATTACTGATCATGTTATCATGAAAATACACATAGAGAACACTAATTTTGCGAATTCTATTTTTTACCGATTAGGCATTGATCATTCAAATAAAATATCTATAATTTTACATTTAAGTTTGATAGGTCCGAACTGATAAGGATGAGGAACCTTGTAGGTGGTGTCGACATCCTGTTATGGTTTAATGATGGTTTTGCAAATGTTTATTTGTCATTTTGGTAAAGGGATCAAGTTTTAGTGGCATTGTTAAAATGTTCAATAGTGATTGGACTGATTTTAAGGGTTCAATGGAATTTGAAAGGCCTCTGAAGCATCACAATACTGCAACCAAGAATGAAAATCAATATAGTTATTGTCCTAGCCCAAATTTATATGGTTGGGTTGCCCAGAGTGATGATTATACAACAAAAGGTATGGTAGGAGAATACTTGTGAGGGAAAGAGGAGTTGATGAAGATTATATCATCTCAGGGTACCAAGGAACGTGTAACGAATCTGGACGATGAAATTGACTTAAAACATAAAAAATCTGAATCAAAAGTAAATATGAAAGTGTATTCAAAAATGAAAATCTATCAGTCGTCTTTCTCAAAGAAAAATAGTAAAGTGGACTGAAGCTGGCCACTTTTCTAGGGAACTGCGACTTGGTCGGAATGATCACCTCCAGAGAAAATAACAGAAAATCAAGGAAGCAACTTTTTGGGCACCGAGGGTTAAAATAATTTACAATAAAGAATGAAACTTGTGCCAAGAACTTCTGAAGTTGAAATAAGGAATCTAGCCAAGACGGCAATTTTAGAAGTTACACTTGCATCCTAGTTCTTCAGTTTGTGGTTCTGGTCACGTCAGTCGCAGTAAAAACAAAAAGTCATGGGATTTCTGCCCAAATTCATACCTTTTTATTTCCAGTACTATTAATTTGATCAGAACCACAAACGCAAGGCATGTGATGCAAGTTAAAATTTAGAAATTGCCACATTGGCTTGATTCCTTATTTTGACTTCAGAAGTTCTTGGCGTAAGTTTCATTCTTTACTGTACATTATTTCAACCCTCGATGCCCACAAATTTGCTTCCTTAGTGTTCTATTATTTTCTCTAGAGGTGATCATTCCAACCACGCTAACTAGTCACAGTTCCCTAGCAAAGTGGCCACCTACAGTCCAATTTAATTTTTTTAAAGAGAGATGACTGACGAATTTTTATTTTTGGATACTCTTTCATATTTATAATTTTTCATATCTCTCATGTTTTAAGTCAATTTCATCGGCCAGATTCACTAGAATTTCCTTGCTTGCTACCCTATGTTTCCTCTTTAATAATGTCTCAGATGATATAGTCTTTCATTGACTCCCCTTTCCCTCACAAGTATTCTCCTACGTCTCCTTTTGGCGTATAATCATCTTCTCAAATAACCCATCCATAAAAAATTGGGCTAGGGGAATTTCTATTGTTTTTTCATTCTTGTTTCCTGCAATAGAGACTTCGAAGGCCTTCTCAAAGTCCATTGCACCCTTAAAGTCAATCCAATAGCTATTGGATCTCTACAATGCCACCAAATATTTATCCCTTCTCAAAACTTGAAATGCATAAACATGAGAGACAACCGTCATTAAATCGTAATAGGGTATTGACACCGATGTAAATAAACAAAATACATATGCTAAAAGAAAAAACATAACCTAATTATTAATAATAGGGCCCTGCTGCTGCCGGTTGATGATTGGCCGGCTGAGAATAATATTATTATTAATAATAATAATAGTTAGATTATGTTTTTTCTTTTAGTGTATATATTTTTATTTTTCTATATCGGATCTACCTACCCAATGTATTTTATTTTTATTTAATGAAAAATTTATGTTTGGTCAACTTTA
This sequence comes from Capsicum annuum, assembly GCF_002878395.1. Lineage (NCBI taxonomy): Eukaryota > Viridiplantae > Streptophyta > Magnoliopsida > Solanales > Solanaceae > Capsicum > Capsicum annuum. The sequence continues at coordinate 25,720,209 of NC_061118.1, read as the reverse complement.
ACATTTTAATTCTTATTTAATTTTCATTCTGTCTATTTCTTCTTTTCAACAAACATGTCGACGATTGGAGGTAAGGAACAATTTTGAATCCATTAGAAATAGCAAGAGTTTTGAGTTCTTTCAACAGATGGATCATCTGTTGAAATAGATTGGTCATCTGTTGGGTTTGTGGTACGAACTGTATTGTGTTGTTCCAATAGATTACCTATTTGTTGCAATAGATTGGTCATCTGTTGGAGGAACACATTCCAGTTTGATAACCTGTATTGTGTTCTTCCCAAAAATGTCCATCCGTTGCAACAGATGGGTAATCTACTGAAAATAATTTTGTGGTCTGTTATATTTAGTTCCTATTTTACCTCTTTTTATAGATGCACAAGTTAATAAAAAAGATATTTTATATAATAAATATCTACATTTACGTTTACAACAATGAGTTAAGAATATCAAAGTCCATAACAAACAACAACACAAGTTTTTCTATTACAACGATCATGGTGGATTATGATTCGGGCATGTAGTTTTTTATGGCCAACATTCTTACATACGGAGCACTTATTTTATTTTTTATGAAAATGATTCTATGACTCCATGCCTCCTCTTATATCGCCTTCTTTCCGATTTGATAGTGCTTGAGTCAATATATGGATGAGGTATTAATCTTCCCAAAATCTCTATAGGAACAACCTAAGATTCTTCGAGAGACACCGGATTAATGTTCTCACTATATGCGATTATATATTTTTCCACCAAACAATATGAAGACGAGTACTCATAAATTTTAGTTCCATATTATGCACCATATGGGCTCAAAGTGCTGCCATAGCATGTGGACAGGGTATTTTATCCAAGTCAAAAACTCTGCACGTACAAGATCTTGTTTGAAGATTGACCATGGCAATATCACTATGACCGTCGATACTGAACTTGTATATGCTCTTTGATGAGAAAATAACCTATTTCCCAAACTGACATTCGTTGATATTTGTTTTTCTACTTTTAGAACAAATATGATTCTAGCGTTCGAGAACTGCATACGAATTTCATGAAATAATTTGTCATACTTCTTATTAATTTCATCAAATAGCTCCACAGTAGAAAATTCTCTTTCAATGTCAAACAATGAATTTACTGATTCAACAATACTTAACGTCATAATATTATACCTATACAAAATAATCACTTAGTATGACATCATACTAAACTTTTAACTCAAATAAGAAATTAAATTCATAAGAATGTACCTATTTGCTGGACAGAATGCTCGACTTTATCTCTCAAAATTGATACGTACGAGATGTTCTGCTGCCTTGGGATGCAATCCATTATTTGATTGAAATGGTCAAAAAACTCATCTCTATTATATGTTTTAGCTTCTCTATAATAAAGGGTTATGACCCTTTCGTTGTGAAAGTTGTTTCGAATATTACCTCCAAGATTCCTCATGCAACAACCAAAGTGAGTTGAGGTATAGAAAATTAAACCTATCTTTGGGATACTTGGATGCCTGTTACACCCAAGCGCACACGCAATTGTACGTGGTCTCACCAAGTAGTAAAGTAGCCCTTTAGAAGCCAAGTATTGATTCCAAAGGGACTTATGTTAAGAACTATCCAATTCTAGTTCAACTATTGAGATAAAGTAACCAAGAGAGATTTAAAGTTGTAAACGAAAAGTAAAGTAACTAATGCAGAAAAGTAATGACTTTGGACAACCAATAGATAGAGACCCAGGGTTAAGGATTATGAACAATCATACTACGCCATTGAACTTCATTAGTAGACTACTTATCTTGGTTGATGATTCATAGGGTTTATCGAATGACCATGGTCTCCCTATCTCTAATCGTCTATCTAACTTGGATATTACAACTACATCGTTGAGCGGGGATGTAATAATTCAATTAGATGCATGAAGCTATCATATTACATGTGAACCAAACAAGGCTTTTAGATATATCCCTATACTATTCTCTAATTCAAATTCCTTGTTTTATAAAAGAATAAGAACCTTGTTCTATCTATCCCCACATTCTATCTTTTTATTCCCCCTCCCAGACTCGCAAATTCGACAATGAATGTATCCTAGGGTAGGTAATCCTTAGAATAGTTATAAAAAGGATAAATAAACAACCAACTATGATAAGAAATCAAACAAAATCAATTTAAATCAATAGTAATCATGTTCTTGGCAATAACCACGGAATAGTGCTTTTAGCCACTCATAGATATAACTATAATCAAGATAATTGAATAAAAGATAAAATCCATTAAAAAGGTAAGGTAAAGAAATAAAAACCCTAATTTAAGCGTTTTACATCCCGTCTCTAAGTTTCAAATCCGTCCAAGGTGTCTAACATCAAGTACAAGTGTTCTATTTATAGGAGGACAAAACTGCTGCATTTTATCACTAGGCCGCGTCACAGGATTAATTTTGCATGTCTAGCTCTGCTACGTGCCCTTGTCATGGATATACACTGTTTTAGGTCACTTAGTAAGATTTTTTTGTATGGAATGCACATATTTTCCTTTACTTTGGTCCGCGATGCGCCCTTGACATCCAAGGTGTCCAATCCATGTCAAGTTGTGTTTTGTGCTTTCATTGATCCATCCCATGACTTTTTGTGTTGTTTACACATGATTTGAAGCTTTTAAATCCTTCATATGTTATAATAATTAACTTACCAATAATCCTATATCATTAAAAACAACAAATTAAAGCTCAAGACAACACAACATCCAAGACGACGAACTAGAAACTTAAGCTAAGAATACTAGTTTTGCCCTTTTTGATCTTTCACTTAGTATTGATGCTTGGCTTGATTTAATTTCACTTTAAACACAATAAAAAAGTTGTTACATATATAATTACTCAATAATACCATTAGGAACTCATTATACACATTATAATCCATCATGATCAACTAGAACAACACCTAGTTTGAGCTAGCAACACTAGTTTTCTCATACGAACTCTAAATAGTCAAATTAAGTACAAACTTGTTTTAAATACACCTTAAACATTGTAATCAGATACTTAAGAAACTAGATGCTTATTTATATCATTATTTACTCATTAAGCACACGAATTACCCTCAAACAAGGCTAAATAAGCTAGGATAAGAACACTAAGATGCATAAAACCACATCAGATCAATGCCTATTCGAAATAAAAAACAACTCTTCGGTATCTTCGATGCAGCTTTGCATTTTTTAAAAGAATATTCATATGAGGTATCACATTCTTTGTTCACTGCACAAAAATCAACAAGAAAGATATGACTCTCCGTATCCTATGCCACTATCGCTAGCAAAACTCCATTATACTTGCTTTTCAAGAAGATCCCATCGATGGCTATGAATTTTCTCAAATGTTGAAAACTAAGAATCCAAGCACCATAGGATATAAAAAAGTTCTTGAACCTTCCATTTTTATCATGTAACACTATTTTACTTCTGAGATTCATGGACTCAAGCATGTAACAGTAGGCAACGAAGACTGCATACCCATGCTCGTTTGTACCCCTAACCAAGTCTTTGGAAATCCCCATGGCCGTATATATAATCCAATAACTGACCGTAAGACCTAATTCTATAAGGAGTTGATTGGACATATCACTTGTAGAAGGGCCTTTGCCATTGGTAAATCTATTCTGGAAATATTGACCGAGGACCTCTGCCGTGGCGTGAGGATTTTTACCCGTAATATGCACCAAACCACATATGTTATACTTTTGATAAACATTAATGATGAATCTTTCAGAGCTTAAGTAACTCACAACCCTCAACCACCACTTGCAGGTCAGATTAGCACATCTGAAAGAAAAGACTTTGCTCGAATTAATCACCTTCTTTACTTGAAATCTTTTTTCAATCAAACAATAAACAAAGAAATAGATAGTTCTTTCTTATCCTTGAATGACATTTCCTTGTAAAAGTCAATCTCGTTATCTTAACAATTGCCCGACTATATTGATTGAGAAGAACTGTCCACCGTATTGCTCGCAACAACGGGTGTAGGTGTTTGATCATCATTTGGAATATTCATATCCAGATCATCCAGCTTATTATCAAAGATGTCTTGTTGTTTTTTTTCTTCTATATTTTGGTTCTCATTCTCTCTCAATTTTTCAACGATGTACACCTTTAACACCGGCCTAGATGAATTACTAAGATAAGCACGCAACTGAACCTGATTGGTTATCTTGAAAGGTAACACCCGCTGATTTTCAAAAAAGTTGTGCATATAACTGATGACAAGTTTTTTCTGTTGACAATTCAGTCCACAATAGCTGATGACACAAAATCATCATACGAAATATCACTTTGGACTATCATAGGTATCATCTCTAGCATTTTACCCTCCTTCCAACGCCATACATATCGATTGCTCTTCCAATCCATTCACCATGGCAATCCACCCATATTATTATTGATTCCTCTATTAGTGTTACCTAAATAAAGACATTTGTTAAAAAAATTAGTAATGACATTATAGTAAAATTAATAGTGATTTTATAGTGACGTAATATGAACCCCAACAGATAAGTAATCTGTTGCAGCAGGTGAGTTATATGTTGCAATAGATGACTTAACATATTGGTAATTTATGTTACAGTACTATAGAACCTGAAGTTGATTCCAATAGATGAGTCATCTATTGGAACAGGTGACACATATGTTGCAATAGATGACTCACTTGTTGGGATGTACTACAGAACCTTTGAAATTGATTCCAACAGATGAGTTACCTATTGTAAAATATCACTAACTTATTACAACAGATTGCTCACCTATTACAACAGATGACGTATTTGTTGAAATCAACTTCAGGTTTTATTACAATAGGGAAGTAATCTGTGTCAACGGATGACTCCTCTGTTGCAACAGATAACTCATTTGTAGCAACATATGACTCATCAGTTTGATTCATGTTACAGCACTATAGAACTATAAACATGAATCTAATATATGAGTCTTCCGTTGCAACAGATAACTCATCTGTCAAAACAGATGAGTCATCTGTTGAAATAGATGAGTCTTTTATTGGGTTCATGTTCGGGTTCTATCCGTTGTTTTAAAAACAATAGTAGTTGTGTGCCCAGATGAGAAATTCAACTAAAATCATATTTTTACTTACTAGCATCGCTAATGAAGTAATTCCAAAGTAATGTATGAAACTAAAGTTGACCTAAAAAACTGGTCAAGTAGTCGCAGTAGCGGTAACAACAACAGCAATGGTAAACAAGAAGAAGATGATGATGATAATGATAATGAAGAGGAAGATGATGATAATGAAGTACAAGATGATGAATAAAGCAACAGTAATAATGAACAACAAAAATGGCAAAAAGAGAGAAAATAACAAATAATGAGAAGAGAGAGAAAATGCGGACATGTTTTTCTCTCCGTTTCTAGTTATATTAGGTTTTACTTGGATGAAAGTGTAAATTTAAAAACTTGTGGGTTATTCTCAAAAATTCTCAATTTTCTTAATCAATAATGAATTATCACCTACACTCAATTTTTAAAACTTGAGTCACCTACACCTCATTTCAAAGCTCTTTTGTCACTTTTAGCTAAATTGCCCTAGATACATTCCAACTAAGGCTTACCAACTAAAAAGCTTTTTTTAAAAAATTGTCCTTATATTTGTATTTTATTACTTAAAGTTAAAGAATTTTCAAGACTTTTTTGGTAAATACATGATCTCTTAAACTAACTTTTTGAAAGTGATGTCACATGTACTTTCTTTATGTTTTACGTTTACCTCAAAATATATTTTTTTACTTGGATTGCTACATTCATTTTGGTATGTAGAGAACTTCAAAATCCTATTCAAATGCTTAAGAAATTGTGAACTTTGATAAAACTTTTTAAAATAAAATTCACTTTAGAAAGGCAGAACAATTGTTTGTACTCCTTTCTTTTATTTTTACTTACGACAATTCGCCTCACGAGAGTTAATTTGCCTAAATTTGTAAACTAAATTGAATATAGAATAATTTAATATTTAAAATTTAAATGATCGAAATAATAAAATACTATAAGTTGCAATCCTTCTCATATTAATATGATGAAAACATGCATTTTAGAATTTTCATTCAAAGTTTATGCAGTTTGACTCTCAAAAAGTGAAATGTGATCATTGAAAGGCTATATTAAGGATTCAAGAAAAATATCATCTAATTAATAGGGATAACTTAGTATACTTTTAGAGTTTTTTCCTTAATGAGAGTCGAAAAAAGTCATTAACAATTAAAATAAAATAAAAAGAATAAAAGTAATATGTCACTACACAACTTGATAGGGGACAAAGGGAGTTGCTTGAATGCTAATACCACCCAACAGTGGAGCGAAAATGATAGAAGCTCCTAGGAATAGCTAAAAAAAAATTTTATTTTTTTATAAAAAAGGAATATTAGTAGCTCAATTTGTTGGTTGCTTAAGCTTTCGCCGATGGTTCAATTTTTCATGAGCAAAAAAAAAAGTAAAAGATAAATAAATTGTAATCTAGATTTTCAATTCTAATTTTGGGCTCGAGCTTAGATAATTTCATATGTTTTACTTTTAATATATTTGATTTTTAAGTTATTTTTCAAGTCAAAGAAACAAGTAAAAATGAATTAGAGAGTATCATTTTCTCTCTCTTTTTCATTTTGCATGTCCCTTGTACTAAAAATAAAATCATATTTTTACTTATTATTTAGCAAATAAAGAGAGATTTATTATTTTCTTCTAACATTATTATTAGCATTAAGTAACTATATAACTACTTAATATAAGTCAGAATGTTGGGGGTTTGGTCATCCTCACGGGCTCAATTACTGTCAATCACATACTTTTAAATATAATTATCGAGATAAATAATCAAACTCCTATTAAATAGCTTTTTAATAGGAGTACCAAATCAACAAATGTAAAACAAAATGAAATGGATAGAGTGCATTATTTGTTTTCTTACATTTTAGTAAAATTTGTGCAACTTTGAAGTTATACTCTCAATTTCAATCAGAGCATCTATTATTTAGTAATAATACCTATTTCTCTTTTTGGGTGTGTTTGGTACACACAAGACATAATCAATATATAAATAAATTAAATTAACTATGTAATAGAAAAATATTACTTAATTTTTATTTTTAAAACAAATTAAATCTTATATTCTTATATCACGAGATTGGGCCTGGGCTTAGCACGGGCCTTAAGCGACTAGTAATTTTTTTATTTTCTTATATAGAAGAATGAGTTATGGGATGACCAAGGGCATTGTAGTCATTTCACAATACAAATTCATCATCCAAAATGCATTCTTTTTGTGGGCCTCAATCTTCACTCAATCTTTTCTCTCCTTTTTAAAATGCACTACTTCACCTTAGCTGAATAATCCAAAAGAAAATTCGCAAAATAATTTATAATTTAATATTCATTGTACTATTTCAAATTAATATCATTTTAACAAGTTTTGAATTTCATTTGCTGCATTTAGTCGGCAATTATTCAATAAAAAAAAAGATTATGAAATTTTGTTCCAAGTTATTTTTTGATAATAAAATGTTAAAATACTCTCAAATTGTATATGAAAAGACCTCCCTCCTTAATACACTACTTGAAAATAATTTGAAAGAAAATTTTGAAAAACATATAGTCATTTCATATATGTAGCATGAGAATTATCACTATGTAGGAGTATACTACTTCATCTATGATCAAACTTAGTTTGATGTTTTTTCTGATTCACTAAAAATTTAATTTTACATAAATTCAAAATACATGAATATATAATTAATAATTTTTTTCAATAAACAAAGAAAGAAATGAGAGAAAAGTATGAAAGATAAATAATTTCTATTACAAAGGAACTAAAAGTTTTAGAACAATTGAAAATACTAAAGAAGTATAGCTTTAATAAGAAATTATGTTACAAATAATATTTTTAGGACAATTTGATCAGTTTTAAAATTTAGTGTTGTACACCTTTTTAAAAAATAAATAAAAGTTTAAAACCTATATAATAATACTATAAATCGGGTTAAAAAATTAATTTAGTGTAAATTATCATGTAAAGTGTCAAATTTGATAAGTATTATTACAATGTGACTGAGAATTCTGAGATATTACCAAGATCTCAAAAAAATTAAAAATAAATAAACATAATGAAAAAGATAAATAACATATGAAAATCTGTCTCTTTTTTGTCATAACACAAAAAGAATATTTTTTCTTTTTTTTTCTTTTTAAAAAGTGTATAAGATATTTAATTGACAATAAATTATGAAATATTATTAAACAAAAAAAATGTTGGGCGCGTGCATAGCACGAGATACATCGTATAGTTAAAAAGTGATTGTATGAGAATGCAATTCTTAGTGTGAAGATTTTTTATTTGAAAAACTTATTAACCTTGCTTCACTTATGATTTTGTTAGCATTATTTTATTGGTCAATTTAATTTTGTAAATCATGAATCATAATTAGTATTTAGTTGTTTGTATTAAAAGATCGTAATACACAATGAAGTAAGAAAATACGAATCCATTACTATTCAAATTATTTTTATATATGTCAATTGTTGTGAATTTCTTTAATGTACTTCCATTTAAGTTCTTTTTATGAAAATTTTATGTTAATTGTGATTTAATTTGTTTTTATTTAAATGAAACTGTTGTTCAACAGATCTTTAGCTAAGTTCATAACATATATTTAATTTGTTTTTATTTAAATGAAACTGTTGTTCTTTCATCTTTGCAGCTTCTCCAATCATGGTAAGGACTTATATATATCAGGAAAACGTCTAGGCAGTGGATTAGTGAATAGGAATCGACTAAGATGAATAAATCCATTGCTTATTAAAAACCGGTTGAATACTTACTGTTAGATTTTAATTTTCATTCAATTGTCATTAAGGTCACATGTACGTGGTCATGCATTAGATTTTAATTTTAACTTAATAAGTAAGATACAATGGAATTTTTTTTTACATTTTAAAATTAGAGAAAAAACTCAAAAAACAAAAACAAAAAAGATAAATAGAATTCTAGGATTTTGAGGCATGCCACATTAGCTTACCTCTAATCCTCCTTTATATATATAGAGAGATTTCTTGATTAATTTCTCAAAATTCTAAAAATATTAGGGCTTGATTTTAAACCCCAATTTCACTTCGTTTCACTTGAACAATATTTTTATCTTATAATTACTAGTTTTTCATCAATTTAACCATTAAAACAACTTTGATTCTTGATTTTAAACCGGATTTTAAAAAATTTTACCCGGTAAAGCTTAAAAATATTTTTTCTTCAATTTGAACCTTGTTTTTTACTCGATTTGACTTGGGTTTTCAGCTGTAGATTCTTAAAAATATGAGGAACACATTTTTGAAGTAAAGTTTTGATTTTTCCCTTCCTTTTTAGAAATTCATTGCGGGAGTCCATTTTGACCTCGAATCAAAAGTAGTCAATATGAGTATTGTTGATTTTGTTTTGACGCGTAGATTTCATATTTGATATTTTTAGTGGAGTTTGGGATCGTTCGTGAAAAGTAAGATCGTGAGTTCTAAGTGTAGCGGATCGATTTTGACTTTTGAGATAGGTTATGGCTTAATTCTTTCAGACTGTGTTGGGTAGTAAATAATGATACAAAATACATGTTAAGGGTGGAAACTAATCATGAAAAATGACTATGTATGTGTTATGCCCGTGTGGGGGCCTATATGTGATGTAATTCTCGAAATTAAGATATTATGTGATGTGTCTAACTGTGTAGAGTCCTATGTGATGTTGATAGCCCTAAGTACATGTGAATAATTATATTGTGTTGTAGAAATACCTAATATTGTACCATTATTGTATTTTGATATATTCATACTTGTTGGTATATAGGACATGTAGAAATTTATGGATGAAAGGGAAATAATGAGTGGATATTGACACACATGGTTGAGGAAATACATCATGTGGATTGGATGTGGAATTACATCCCGTGGATTGGTTGTGGAAATACTCATTTTGAATGGTTGTGAACATTGCATCGTCATTCTCATGTCATCACACACATCATTTCACTTGTTCGTTTTACTATTTTATATATACTTGTTGTCATGTATGTGTACTTGATTTATGTCATATGTTATGTATGTGTCTTAAGAATACTAAAAACACTGGAATACTGGATATTGATATCGAATATTGGATTTTATAGACCATCTTCGAAGGATAATGTTGGAGAAGAGTTGTGGATATTGGTGATCTTGAGGCTATGTGCCAAACTTGAGGCTGTGTACCAAACTTAAAGCTGTGTGCCAAACTCGAGGCTGTGTACCAAACTCGAGGCTCTGTGCCAATATCATGCATTATTATTATCACCATCATATATATTGGACCCACTTTATTGTTATTTTGTTGTGTTTGGATTGCCATATTGACTAGTCATCTACCTATTTGTTCTATATCTTGACTTGTTAACGTCTAATTGTTCTTTCTTCATTTAATTATACTTGATGATCTTGATTGTACATTTCCCTCTTTTGCTTTACTTGTATGTGATATTGTGTATATTTGTATCCTTATCTTGTGTGTTATTATATAATATATGGATATTATTGAACTATTACCGCAAGCGGTATGGGCTACCATTATGGGATATTTTTTTATTGCAGGTGATGTGCCCTTAGTATATATTTTGTATGCTTTATTTTCTACTTTGCTCGATCGGCCTATGATACCTACTGAATACAAATGGACCGTACTCATGCCTACAGTGGCCTTTCGGTGTAGGTCCTAGCTCGAGTACGCCTCAGCTTGCTTGACTCAAGCGATTATTGGAGCTTTCAAGGTAGCAGTTGGACATTTATGCGTTCGGAGTTCACCTTTATCTTTCTATAGTAGTTATGTCTTTATTAGTATTTGGAGACAGATATTATTTCTTTGTGGTTATTTTTCTGATGTATTTGACTCCTAGATTGTATTAGTAGTTCTTACACTATTGGCACCTGGTTTTGGGCATGATTGGTATTTTGTGTAAGTCCTTTCCACATTTTTATGATTACTTGTATGGTTTGACTTCATTCTAGAAGCCTTACCTTGGGATATTTCGGTATTTTTATGTTTTTATATCAATTTAGGTGATAGACTTACTTTTCAAGGTACAAGCCAAGTGCCATCATGATCCTTATTTTTTTAGAATCGTGATAAATTAGTATCAGAGTAGCCAGGTTTTATTGGTCTCAACGATGTAAGAATAAGATATCTGATAAAGTCTCGCAGATTGGTACGTAGACGTCTGTATCTATCTTCGAGAGGCTAAAGAACGTCTTTAGGAAAATTTCCTCATTTAATTATTTATCATGCGAAAGATAAAGGTGTTGCTTTTGTGCCTTTCAGTTTAAGAAATAGTATGTGGGACGAGTTTGACCATTTAGAGCAAGGATCCATAACAATTGCTGAGTATGACACATGCTTTTATACCCTGTCCAGATATTCCTAGGATAGCATTTCCATCGAGTCTGAGAAGATTTAAAAGTTCATGAAGGGTTTGGATGTCTCTCTTTAGTTGACTACGTCTCAAATATTTGTGTTTGGGGTTTTTTTCAAAGTATTGTGGATCATACTAAGATGATAAAGAGTATTCTTAGTGTATATTAGAGAGGTGCGAAGAAGGCGTGATGTTTTGGTGAATTCAAGCGTCGGACCTCTTGAGACAGAGATTTTAGAGGTTCTCGTGTATACAATAGTAGGCCAGTGGTGGCTTGATGGAGTTCAGTTGGTGGATCATCTAGTTCAGTAGTTTAGGGTGGCCATTCAGGCCCAGTTGGACCTTCTCCTATTGAGACTGGTCGTAGAGGTTACTATGTGTATGATGAGATTGTCCATGTGGCTATGGACTATCCCTACTGGGTAATTCGAGTTACTCTTATTTCATCTATGAGAGGTAGGGGTGCTACCAGAGGTGCCAAGGGCAGAGATAGTGGAGCTCGAGGGGGTGGTCATTAGGACACTCAGGCAGTTGGTGGTCGTGGGGCTACCCAGACAGCTGGTATTATGGTCAGTGTTATGCTATACTAGCCAGACCCGAGGCAGAGGCTTTTGATGTTGTGATTACAGGTATCATTCCAATTTGTTTTAGACCTGCATATGTATTATTTGATCTCGAATCGACTTTCTCCTATGTGTCTATGTATTTTTCTTCGGGTTTTGATTTTGTTTCACCAAAAACTTTATTAATATCCTATACTTTATAATCATAATAAATACCATCAATAACTTCTTCCTTACTTCAAGCAAACAACAATTCTCCTTAAATAATAACTCTTTCTCTGCCTTCCACCAAACTAGCACGCAAGGACATATCACCTTAACAAAACTCGACAACATGCCTAAGTTTATACTCATACTTTCTATCAATCGTCATTCCCACTTTCTTGCCACTACTCTTCTATACCCCTACTTCCAACTATAATAGGGTTCTACTATTTATAAATCACAACACTGAAGTTTATAATAACCCTCGAATGCCCACTTCATTTAATAGTCTAAGTTTATACTATCTCCCCTCATGAGCACTATATGTATTAAAGAAATAATGAAGAATCTAAATACATATCTAATTCTTTCTCAACTCATAGGGATAAGGACATAACTTTCAACTTGAGGGATTTATGACACACTAGAGAGCTCCTCTTAAGCCTTTGGTATGATTTCTGGCATTACTAATGGTTAATCTTGGAGCATTATTTAGAGAGGAAATTAGAACTTGCTGATTATTTTATCTCGAGAATAAGTCATAGATGAAGAATTTTGGTGTAACACATGAGCAGATAGGAGTTTCTGAAGGAACAACTTTACAACATGATCTAGAGTATGAAAGGAGGGAAACTTTTCTTAAATGCCTTGTAGCCTCTTGAAGAAAAGTACAGACGTCTCCATACCATTCCGCAAGACTCTACTAGACACGACATCACAGATACCCTAGGACACTTGAACCTTATGCTCTGATACCAAGTTTCTAATGCCTCAAAAATTGGTCCTAAGATGTCACACGGTGTTTAGGATCACAAGTGATACCAAGCTAACCCTTCTACTGCCATATCTTATAAGTAATAGAATAAAATACATAAATCTGATCAAAATAAATGAAAGATGAATCTTTTCTGAATCTTATCAATACAGAACTAAATTAAAATATTTATAACTCTGTTTTTACAAAATAATACTGGAATCAAATACATTAAATCTACTGACTGTCTATGAAGAATCTACTAGTATTGACTATAGGTAACCGAGACATGAACCCTAACTATCCCAAATCAATATAACTGAATAAGGAAAAATACAATACTGCTCAAACTATATAATCGACTAGAGCCCTTGAGTCAAGAGGACTCATCACCTACTAACTGAAAAAACTGTAAATTGTCTGAATATGGTATACGTGCTAGAACTAAACTGATACCTACATTATGAGACAATGTAGCACATAGACATATATATGGATCAGTACTTTAAGGATGTAATGAGTATATGGGGTGAATGCATAAGAAAAAAAACATCATCTCATCATCATAATTTGTAAAAGAATGCATGCTAAATGTAAATGACTCACATAAGCTGAAATATTTGAATTACTGAAAATAATAATCATGAGAAGAAAGTCATGCTTTATAAATCTAGTAAGTCATAACATTTAGTTCTAAATGCTATATTTGTATTATGTCTGTAAATTATACTGTCTAAGTATAGAAAGAGCTCACTTCTAAAATCTAAAATCTAAAAACTGAAGTTTGTAACTTTTATCTTTCTGTAAAGCAAATCTGAGTGAACTGTGAGCCTTTACACTTAGTTTTATAAAAATATTTACTATTAAACTAAAATAAATGGTATTCATCATTGAAGCAAATCTTGAACATTCTAGGGATGGATTTAAGCTAGGAAAAGTGAAGGGTGTTACAAAAATCCTCTCTAGTGTTTGAAGTGAAAGAGAAATAGGATAAGGACTCTAGTTTGGTTATGCTGAAGGGTTTAGTTAAAGAACAAAAGGTAGAGGTTTTCTCCCAAGGGGAAGATGGTGTGTTGAGATACCATAGTAGATTGTGACTGTTCTATATGTCCTTATTAAAGAAGTGCATGGATGATTCAGTTGTTGTAATCCCTCTAGAAAGCACAGATATTCAGAATAGCCATTCATACAAAGAAGTTCTAGTAGAGATTCTTGATCATCAGATCCATAGACTAAGGAACAAAGAAGTTCCCTTAGTCAAAGTTCTATGAAAAAATCAGTCCGTTGAGGGTGCTACTTGGGAAGCAAAAGCAGACATCGTACCAAGTATCCTCACCTTTTCTTCATAAACTCAAATTAAGCCGAAGGTAACAGTCCTTCTTAATTCAGTTTATTTCAAGTCTCAGATTCAGCTATATAGTTATCTTCATATCAATTCATGCACTTACAGATTAGTTCAGTTGCTCAATATATTTTAGATTTAGTCATGCAGTTTCTTTCAAGTTGTTAATGCCATCATATATCCTTAGTTCCTCAGTATCTTTAGTTTAATTAGTATCATTCGAGGATGAATGTTCCCAAGGGGGAGATACTGTAATACCCCTTACTTTTTCGAAGCTCCGTTTAGCTCCTAGAATGTCAAGGCTCAGCTTCAATAATGTATAACTCTTTATTCATGTGAATTTTCCATTTCTATACCCATCAATATGTAGATAATTGAATTATCTTTCCAATGATACAAATTTTGCCTAAATCCAAAACTCGATCGAGAAGTTATGGCATTTTTAGTAAAAGCAGTATGACATTTAGGTAGGCACCACGTCGCATGAAGGATAGTATCAAATTGTCTAATTTCCAGTGGAGTACCACTATTTAATCGCATCACATTGAAACTCCAGTTCCTGTTCATCCTTTTTCCTATAGTTCATTGCAATTTGCATGTATCCCATTAAAACACCCAAATGGACTGTTATCGTATCGCAGAGGAGTGCAAAATAGCACTCGTCCTTTTCCAGTGGCGCAATGTGATTATGTCGCATCGCGCTAAAGCCCAAAATAGAACTCCTCCTTTTTCCAGTGGCGCAATGGGATGACGCCGCATCGCGCCACTGCCTAAAATGACAATAGTCCCTTATCCAGTGAGCCACCGCGATAGCTCCGCATCGTGGTGGGGCCCAAAATTAGGATTTTGTTTTTTAAACTTAATTTTGTAAGGGAAATCTAGTCTTTTCCTCATCCTCCAACTCATGAATAACACTAAATTAATCCTATTCTAACCATGGTATGCTTAGTTTTCATCAACTTCCGCTAAAAGAAACCCTAGAACATCAAAACTTAATTCCTAAGAAATCCAAATTCCACCATTATTTCTCCAAGAAAACTCAAAATTCAAGGTTTCCAATTTAAGATAATTAAGAATCCATCTTCAAAAGCATAAATAGAAATCCAAAATCAAGTGTTTTCATTAATTGCATCAACTAAGGTATGTGGGGTTTTTCAACAAGGATAATCCTTTCATCCTTGTTCCCAAACTTAGTTTTTGAAGATAATTTTACATGAGTTTACATTAGTTTTGAATTAGGGTTGATACCCAATATTGTTATTTGCAAGATTATGAGATTTTGAGAGATTTATATGTTAAATTGCATGTCTACTTTCATATTTTCATATGTATTGTAGTAATTTCCAAATTTAGAATTGAATTATCAATAACTTCATTACCAAGCATAAAATTTGTGATGATTTGACATGAATTTGATGCATGGGTTATTAGCCTTAGTTTGAATGTTGATATTTCAAGAATGACTATGCTTAAAGCATCCCATGACTAGTTATTTTTAAATTATTAATAAAAATTTGATCTTTTGATCTCAGTTTAGATGTGGAATCCACTTCACAGATTTAGCTATAGTTTACAGTAATAGATTTATAAGAGCTTTTCATTGTAAACCCTTATATTAGTTTTTAAAAATGGATCTCCAATAGAATGAGAATATAGATTAAAGGGAATAGTATTTAGCATCGAGTTGGGTATGCTTACATGCCCCAGAACTATGATCCAACGTAGGTTCAGATTATCAGATTATTCCTATTTTTATATGGATGACAGATACAGATGGGATCACTTATATTAGGTTATACTCTTTGGTAAGAGTATGACACCTCTCCCCGACGTGAGGTTTTCCCATAAGGGAACTAGATGTTGGATACTATGATAGCTCACATAGTTTATGTCAGTTAGAGGAACCTCACTAATAGAAAAGACTTCAGAATAATCGTAATAGAACAACTTTCAGAAACTAAGTATAAAGGCTCACAATTTTATTCAAATATTATTTTATATAAATCATTAGCTACTAGATTTCATACTTCAGATTTCAGATATAAAAGTGAGTCCTTTCTACACTTAGACAGCATGATTTGAATATAGAATACAAGTATAACTTTTAGAAATTAAATGTTATGACTCACTAGATCTATGCAACATATTTTTCTATTCATGATTATGATTTTTAGTTTTCTGATATTCCAGCTTATATGAGTCATCTACATTTCTCATACATTCTTTTATAAATTTATAATAATATTGAGATATTGATTTACTTGTACATTCACCCTTATATACTCAGTACAATCCAGAAGTAGTGATCCACATATATGTGTATGCGCTACATTATTTCATAATGTAGGGTCACGTGCTCAGTTTTAGCAACGTGAGTGATTTTGAGCATTTTTAACTGTATCCCGATAGTTGGTGAGTCCTCATAGTTTGGGGACCCAACTATTCTGTTTTTCAGCTTAGTAGTATAGATGATTCAGTATTCACAGAAGTTTGAGATAACGGGGGGTTTATCCCAGTGACTCTTTAGCATTAGTAGTTGAGGCTTTTCAGACTGCTAAGATATGCTTCTGATTTTAAGTATTGATTGATTAGACTCTCAAGTATAGTATTTTCAAAAATTATATTCATATAATTTCAGTTAGCTCAAATAGAATTCCGCATCTTAGATTTAATTACATATCTTGATTTTCTTTATTTTTGAGCTTCATATTTAGTAGAAGGAAGATAGGGTTAGCTTAAGACTACTCATAGTCTTGAGCACTATGTGATGTCTAGGGAATCATTTTTGGGGCGTTTCAAACTTGGTATCAGAGACCTAGGTTTTAAGAGTTCTAGGGAGTCAGACAAGCCGTGTTATGTAGAGTCCTGATCATGGGTGTGAAGCATTCCATATTTATGTACGAGAGGCTATAATACGTTTTAGGAAATCATCTCTTTCTTTCATGATATATTATTCTTACAGCCACCCCATCCTCCTCATCAAGCTAATGCCCATAGAAATGATAACCAGCTATCTTAGCCCGCTGATCCTCTGAATAAGAATATTTCCCATGCTGAATTTTGGGCTGCCTTTTAGGTGTTAGCCCAAGCTGTGACAGTCAGTGCTTGGGAAACCATCAAGAGGTAGTCTCACTTAAACAGAATGGGGATTTAGCAGCAGCCAAAATCTATGACTTTATGAGAATAAATCTACCTGAGTTCTTTGGGTCAAAAGCAGGTGAGGATCCACAACTTTACTTAGAGGAGATACGGAAGAGTACCCAGATTATGTATGTTTCTAAAGATGAGAGTATAGATTTGGCATCTTATAGATTGAAGGATGTAGTGTATGATTGGGCTATTATGCAAAAGAATGGTAGAGGTAAAAATGCAGCTTCCATGAGTTGGAAAGTGTTTTAGGATGCATTTTTAGATAGGTTCTTTTTGTGTAAAATGAGAGAGGCTAAGGTAGAAGATTTTGTAAACCTAAGGAATGGATTGATAACAGTGAAAGAGTACTGCCTTAAGTTTATTCAATTGTCGAAGTATGCCCCTGATACGATGGCTGACCCTAAGGAGAGTATGAGTAAGTTTGTTACTAGAGTATGTGGTTTAGTGGTCAAGGAGTTTTGGACTGCCATGCTTATTTAGGACATGAATCTTGCTAGGTTGATGATTCATGCCCAGCAGATTGAGGAAAAAAAAGGGAAGAAAAGAAAGAGGGGAAATAAGAAGGCTAAAACCGAGAAGTTTGAGTATGGCCAGACAAAGTTTGGAGCAAAAAATTGTTCACAATTTCAGAATCATTCATCGATGTTGGCTCCATCTTTAGCTAGTGCTCATGCTCCCAAAACTAGGCAAAAGCAGTGGGGTAAGACTTCTATGTCCATATCTTAGAATAGTGTGAGTGAAAAACTTAGTTATCCTCCATGTGCTTAGTGGTGTAAGAATTATCATGGTGAGTGTTTGTTGGGGTAGAAAGGTTGTTATGGTTGTTGAAAGTTAGGTCATAGAATCAAAGAGTGTCCACACGTTAGGTTGAGAAACAGAGATGTTCATCCCTAGACTCAGGCTACTAGCTCACCAGCTCCTCTAGGTTGCCCAGTCCCTTCTCAGGGTACATTATCCAGTATTGGTGGTGGTCGGTTCCATAATCTATTTTATGCTTTACCATCCTATCGGGAGTAGTAGGATCCACCAGATGTTGTTACCGGTATGCTTTATGTCTTTCATCTTTTTGTTTTGTGTTGTTAGACCTTTGGTCAATTTTCTCTTATGTGACCTCATTTGTTGTACTAAATTTTGAAATAGGTCCTGAAAAGATTCCTGAGCCCTTCTTAGTTTCTACCCTAGTTGGTGAGTCAGTTGTAGCCAAACAGATCTATAGAAAGTGTCCTATCACTATCTTTTACAAAATCATGTTAGCAGATTTAATAGAGTTAGTTACGGTCGACTTTAACCTTATTCTTAGTATGGATTGGCTCTATTCCTATTATGCATCCATAGATTATTGTACTCGAGTGGTGAAGTTACAGTTTCCAGATGTTCCAGTCTTTTAGTGGGAAGGTAATTTAGTGTCTCCTAAGAGTCATTTCATGTCCTATATTAAATCCAGAAAGTTGGTCACAAAAGGGTGTATCTATCATCTAGTTCGAATCAAAAAAACTAAGTATGAGACTCCAATAGTTCAGTCGGTTTATGTAGTCAATGATTTTTTGGATGTTTTTCTCTAAGATTTGCCAGGGTACATCCCGATAAGAAAATAAAATTTGGTATAGACCTTCTTCCAGATACTCACCCCATCTCTATTCCTCCATATTATATGGCTCCAACTGAGCTTAAAGAGTTAATAGAGCTGCTTAAAGATCTATTAGATAAAGGATTCATAAGGCCCAATATCTCTCCATGGAGCACTCCCATCCTATTCGTGTGAAAGAAAGATGGTTCTTCGCGAATGCGCATTGACTATCGTTAACTGTATAAAGTCACAATCAAAAACAAATATCCTCTTTCTAAGGTTGATGACTTATTCGACCAGCTCTAAGGTCCAAGTTATTTCTCCAAGATAGACCTTAGATCTAGCTATCATCATCTTAGAGTAAGGGAATGTGGTATTCCCAAGACAACTTTTAGAACTTATTATGGTCATTTTGAGTTTCTAGTCATATCCTCCAGGCTAACTAATGCCCCAGCAGCCTTCATGGGTTTGATGAACAGAGTGTTCAAATAGTATTTGGACATGTTTGTCATAGTCTTTATAGATGATATTCTTGTCTATTCTCGTAGTGAGGATGATCATGCTGACCACCTTAGAATTATGTTACAAACTCTTAAAGATCACCAGTTGATCACAAAATTTAGCAAATATGAATTTTGGATAATATCAAAAGCTTTTCTTTATCATATTGTTTCCAGTAATGGTATTAGAGTTGATCCCCAAAAAATAAAAGCTGTAAGAAACTGGAGTAGACCTTTTTCTCTATTAGACATTAGAAGTTTCTTAGGTTTAGCTGGCTATTATAGATGCTTTGTTGAGTTTTACCTTATATTGCATCCCCTATGACTAGATTGACTCATAAGAAACTTAAGTTTCAGTGGTCAGATTCCTGTGAGAATAGTTTTTAGGAGTTGTAGACTCGACTTACTTCAGCCTCAGGTTTAGCACTACCTGATAGTACAGATGGGTTCGTTGTCTATTGTGATGCCTTTTTGGATCGGTCTGGGTTGTGCTCTGATATAGAGAGGTAAGGTTATAGCCTTTTCCTATAGACAGCTTAAGCCTTACGAAGAGAACTACCCTACCCATGATCTTGAGTTAGCTGCTGTGGTATTTGCATTAAAAATCAGGTAACACTATCTTTATGGGGTCCATGTTGATGTGTTCATGGATCACAAAATTTTATAGTATGTGTTTACTCAGAGGGAGTTAAATCTTTATCAGAGAAGGTGGTTAGAATTATTGAAGGATTATGATGTAAGCGTGTTATATCATCCAATCAAGGCCAATATAATGGCAGTATTAGATTGTCTATGGGCAATGTTACTTATGTGGAGAATGATAAGAGAGAGTTAGTTTGAGAAGTTTACCAGTTAGCTAGATTGGGTGTAAGGTTAGCTAACTTAGCTAAAGAAAATATTTGGGTTCAGAGTAGTTCAAAATCCTCTCTAGTGTCTGAAGTGAAAGAGAAGAAGGATAAGGATTCTAGTTTGGTCAAGATGAAGGGTTCAGTTAAAGGCTAGAAGGTAGAGGTTTTCTCCTAAGGGGGAGATGATGTGTTGAGATACTAGAATAGATTGTGAGTGTTCCATGTGTCCTTATTGAAGAAGTGTATCGATGATTCAACTATTGTAATCCCTATAGAAAGCATAGATATTCATAATAGCCTTTCATACAAAGAAGTTTCAATAGAGATTCTTGATCATCAGATCCGTAGACTAAGGAATAGAGAAATTCCCTTGGTAAAAGTTTTGGTGTGAAATCATTCCATTGAGGGTGCTACTTGGAAAGCAGAAGTAGACATGCATACCAAGTATCCTCACCTTTTCTTTACGAACTCATTCAACCGAAGGTAACAATCCTCCTTAATTCAGTTCTTTTCCAGTCTCAGATTTAACTATATTGTTATCTTCATGTCAATTCATGCACTCGTAGATTAGTTCAGTCGCTCAATATGTTTTTGATTCAGTCATGCAGTTTGTTTCAAGTTGTGTGTGCTAGCATATAGCCTCATTTTCTCAGTATCTTCAGTTTAACTAGTCTCATTCGAAGATGAATGTTCCAAAGGGGGAGATATTATAATACCCCATGCTTTTTCCTAGCTCAGTTTAGCTCCTAGAATGATATGGGTCAACTTTAAAAGCACATAACTCTTTATATGAGTGAAATTTTCCAGATCTATACCCACCAATGTATAGAAAATTGAATTAGTTTTCCGACGATACCAATTTTGCCTAAGTCTGATACTCGATTGAGAAGTTATGGCATTTTTAGTAAAAGCAAAATGGCATTTAGTCAGGCACCACGTCGCGGTAGAGGAAAATATCACAATTGTCCAATTTCCAGTGAAGCATCGTGATTTCATCACGTCACGGTGAAACTCTAGTGCCAGTTCATCTTTTTTGCAGTAGCTCATCCTAATTTGCATGTATAGCGTCAAAATTCCCAAATGGATTGATACCGCATCACGGAGGAGTTCAAAATGGCACTTGTCCTTTTCTAGTGGCGCAATGCGAGTACCTCGTGTCACGCCAAAGGCTAAAATGGCACTCGTTCTTTTTCTAGTGGCGTAATGAAATGACACTGCATCGCGCCACAGCCTAAAATGGCAATGGTCTCGTATCTAGTAAGCCATAGCGCTAGCTCTGCATCACGGTGGGGTCTAAAATTGGTATATCAGTTTCCAAACTTAATTTTTTAAGAGAAATCTAGTCTTTTCCTTAGCCCCTAATTCGTGAATAACACTGAATTAATCCTATTCTAACCATGATATGCTCACTTTTCATCAACTTCCTCTCAAAGAAACACTAGAATATCAAAACTTAATTCCCAAGAAATCTAAATTCCACTATTTTTTCTCCAAGGATACTAAAAATTCAAGGTTTCAAATTCAAGATAACCAAGAATCCAACTTCAAGAGCACAAATAGGAATCCAAAATCAAGTGTTCTAATCAATTGCATCAATTAAGGTATGTGGGATTTTTCAACATGGATAATCCTTTCATCCTTGTACCCAAAATTAGTTTTTGAAGATAATTTTACATGGGTTTACATGAGTTTTGAATTAGGGTTCACACCCAATATTTTTATTTGCAAGATTATAAGATTTTGAGAGATTTAGATGTTGAATTGCATGTCTACTTTCGTATTTTCATGCATATTGCAGTAATTTCCAGATTTACAATTGAATTATCAATACTTCCATTACCAAGCATGAACTTTATGATGATTTGACATGAATTTGATTCATGGGTTATTAGCCCTAGTTTGAATGTTGATATTTCAAGAATGACTATGCTTAAAGCATCCTATGACTAGTTATTTTCAGATTATTAATAAAGATCTGATCTTTTGATCTCAGTTTAGATTTGGAATCCACTTCACAGATTTAGCTACAGTTTATAGTAATAGATTTATATGAGGTTTTCATTCTAAACCCTTATATTAGTTTTTAAAAGTGTATTTCCAATAGAATGAGTATACAGATTAAAGGGATTAGTATTTATCATCGAGTTGGGTATGTTTACGTGCCACAGAACTAAGAGCCAACATAGGTTCAGATTATCATATTATTCCTAATTCTATATGGATGACAGATATAGATATGATCACTTATATTAGGTATACTCCTTGGCAAGAGTATGACACCTCTTCCCAATGTGAGGTTTTTACCATAAGGGAACTAGACGTGGACACTATGATAGCTCACATAATATATGTCGATTAGAAGAACCTCCCTAATAGAAAAGACTACAGAATAATCGTATCAGAACAGCTTTTAAAAACTAAGTGTAAAGGCTCACAATTTTATTCAGCTATTTTTTTATATAAGTCATTAGCTACTAGATTTCAGACTTCATATTTCAAATATAAAAGTGAGTCCTTTCTACAATTAGACAGCATGATTTGAATATAGAATACAAGTACAACTTTAGAAACTAAATGTTTTGACTCACTATATCTATGCAACATATTTTCCTATTCATGATTATGATTTTCAGTTTTCAGATATTCTATCTTATGTGAGTCATTTATATTTAGCATGACAAATTTATAATAATATTGAGCTATTGATTTACTTGTGAATTCACCCCCATATAATTAGTACAATCCAGAAGTACTGGTCTACATATACGTCTATGCGCTACATTGTCTCATAATGTAGGTTCAGGTGCTCAGTTTTAGCAGCATAAGTGATTTCCATCATTTGTATCGATAATTAGTGAGCCCTCATAGTTTGGGGACCCAATTATTTAGTTTTTCAGCTTACTAGTATAGATGATTCAGTATTCACAGACAGTTCGAGTCAGCTGGAGATTTGTCCCAGTGACTCTCTAGCATTAGTAGTAGAGGCTTGTCAAACAGCTAGATATGCTCCATATTTTTAGTATTGATTGATCAGACTCTCAAGTCTAGTATTTTTAGAAATTATATTCAAATAATTTCACTTAGCTCAAACAGAATTCCGCATCTTAGCTTTAATTATATATCTATTTTTCCTTTATTTTTTAGCTTCAGATTTGGTAGAAGGCAGATAGGGTTAGCTTAAGGTTACTCATATTATTGAGCGTCGTGTGACGTCTCGAGACTCATTTTTGATGCGTTACAAACTTGGTATCAGAGCCTAGTTTTTAAGAGTCCTAGGGTGTCAGACAAGCCGCGTTACGTAGATTCTTGATCATGGTGTAAAGCGCGTCATATTTATAAGTAAGAGCCTACAGGACATTTTAGGAAATTATCTCTTTCATTCATGATCTATCGCACTTATAGTATCTCTATTTGCTTTTAACTCATTCTCTTATATGACAGATGAATATGCCTCCTCGTCAAGTTAACACTTGTAGAAATGATAACGAGCCACCCCAGCCCGCTGATCCTCTAAATGAGATTGTATTCCATGCTGAATTTTAGGCTGCCTTTCAGGCATTAGCCCAAGCTGTGACTGCCAATGTTCAGGGAAACCATCAGACGGTAGTCCCACTTCAGCAGAATAGGGATTTAGCTGTAGCCAGAATCTGTGACTTTATGAGAATGAATCCGCCTGAGTTCTTTGGGTCAAAAGTAGGTGAGGACCCATAACTTTACTTAGAGGAGATAAGAAATATCACCCAAATTATGCATGTTTCTAAAGAGGAGAGAGTAGAGTTGGCATTTTATTGATTGAAGGATATAGCGTATGATTAGGTAGTTATGTGGAAGAATGGTAGAAGTGAGAATACCGCTCTTATGAGTCAGCAAGTGTTTTAGGATACATTTCTACACAGGTTCTTTCCACGTGAAATGAGAGAGTCTAAGGTAAAGGAGTTTGTGAACCTAAGGTAGGGCTCAATGATAGAGAAAAAATACTTTCTTAAGTTCAACAAGTTGTGTAAGTATGCCCCTGATACGATTGCTGACCCTAGGAAGTGTATGAGTAAGTTTGTTACTGGAGTATCTTTGGTAGTCAAGGAGTTTAGGAATGCCATGCTTCTTAGGGACATGGATCTTGCTAGGTTGATGATTCATGCCCAATATATTGAGGCAGAGAAGTTTAAGAGAAGAGAGGGGGGAAATAAGAAAGCTAGAATTGGGCAGTTTGAGTATGGCCAGGCAAGGTTTGGAGAGGGAAATCATTCGCATTTCTAGAATCATTCATCCATGTTGGCGCCATCTTCAGCTAGTGCTTCCGCTCCCAGCACTAGGCAAGAGCAGTGGAGTAAGACATCTATGTCCAGAGCTCAAAATATTATGAGTGGAAAACCTAGTTATCCTCCATTTGCTAAGTATGGTAAGAATCATCTTGGTGAGTTCTTGTTGGGACAGAAAGATTGTTATGGTTGTGGTAAGTTAGGTTATGAAATCAAAGAGTATCCGCACGCTAGGTAGGAAAACAGAGATGTTCGTCCCTAGAATCAGGATACTAGCGCACCAGCTCCTCTAGGTCGACCTGTCCTTTCTCAGGGTGCATTCTTTAGTACCGGTGGCGGTCAACGCTAGAATCTATTATTTGCTTTACCATCCCATCAGGAGCAGTAGGATTCACCAGATGTTGTTATTGGTATACTTCGTGTCTATCATCTTGATGTTTATGTCTTGTTATACGTTGGGTTGAGCTTCTCTTATGTAACCCCATTAGTTGCAGTAAATTTTTAAATAGGTCTTGAAAAGATTCCTAAGCCCTTCTTAGTTTCTACCCCAGTGGCCGAGTCAGTTGTTGCCAAACAGATATATAGAAAGTGTCCTATCACTGTCTTTTATAAAATCATGTTAGCATATTTAATAGAGTTAGACATGGTAGACTTTGACCTTATTCTTGTTATGGATTGGCTCCATTCCTATTATGCATCCATAGATTGTCGCACACGAGCGGTGAAGTTTTAGTTTCCAGATGAGCCAGTCTTTTAGTGGGAAGGTAATTTAGTGTCTCCTAAAAGTCATTTCATGTCCTATATTAAACCCAAAAAGTTGATTAGAAAAGGTTGTATCTATCATCTAGTTTGAGTCAAAGACACTAAGTCTGAGACTCTAAAAGTTCAGTCAGTTCATGTAGTCAATGAGTTTCCTGATGTTTTTCTCAAAGATTTACCAGGGGCACCTCTCGATAGGGAAATAAAATTTGGCATAGACCTTCTTCCAAATACTTAGCCCATCTCTATTCCTCTATATCGTATGGCTCATACCAAGCTTAAAGAGTTAAAAGATTTGCTTAAATATGTATTAGATAAAGGTTTCATAAGTCCCAGTATCTCTCCATGGGGCACTCCCATCCTATTCATGTGAAAGATGGTTCTTTGCGAATGTGCATTGACTATCGTCAGCTGAATAAAGTCACAATCAAAAATAAATAGCCTCTTTCTAGGATTGATGACTTATTCGACCAGCTCTAAGGTGCAAGTTATTTCTCCAAGATAGACTTTAGATCTGACTATCATCATCTTAGATTAAGAGAATGTGATATTCCAAAGACAGCTTTCAGAACTTGTTATGGTCATTTTGAGTTTCTAGCCATGTCCTTCGGGCTAACTAATGCCCCAGTAGCCTTCATGGACTTGATGAATAGAGTGTTCAAATAGTAGTTGGACATATTTGTCATAGTCTTTATAGATGATATTCTTGTCTATTCTCGTAGTGAGGATGATCATGCAGACCACCTTAGAATTATGTTGCAAACTCTTAGAGATCACCAGTTGTTTACCAAATTTAGTAAATGTGAATTTTGGCTAATATCAGTAGCTTTCCTCGGTCATATTATTTCCAGTGATGGTATTAGAGTTGATCCCCAAAAGACAGAAGCAGTAAGAACTTGGCCTAGACCCATTTCTCCGTCAGACATTAGAAGTTTCTTGGGTTTAGCTGACTATTATAGATATTTTGTTGAGGGTTTTTCTTCTATTGTATCCCTTATGACTAGATTGACTCAGAAGAAAGTTAAGGTTCAGTGGCTAGATTTCTGTGAGAAGAGTTTTCAGGAGTTGAAGACTAGACTCACTTCAGCCCCAGTTTTAGCACTACCAAATGGTATAGATGGGTTTGTTGTCTACTGTGATGCCTCTAGGATCGGTCTGGGTTGTGTTCTAATATAGAGAGGTAAGGTTATAGCCTATGCCTTTATACAGCTTAATACTCATGAAAAGAACTACCCTACCCATGATATTGAGTTAGTTATTGTGGTGTTTGCATTAAAAATCTAAAGGCACTATCTTTATGGGGTGCATGTTGATGTGTTTATAGATCACAAAAGTTTGCAGTGTGTGTTTACTCAGAGGGAGTTAAATCTATATCAGAGAAGGTGGTTAGAATTGTTGAAGGATTATGATATGAGTGTGTTTTATCATCCGGTCAAGGCCAATATAGTGGCAGACGCTCTTAGTTGATTGTCTAAAGATAGTGTTGCTCATATAGAGAATGATATGAGAGAGTTAGTTTGTGAAGTTAACCGGTTATATAGATTGGGTGTAAGGTTTGTTGACTCAACTGAAGTAAATGTTTGGATTCAGAGTAGTTTAGAATCCTCTCTAGTGTCTGAAGTGAAAGAGAACCAGGATAAGGATTGTAATTTGGTCAAGCTAAAGAAAGATTCAGTTAAAGGCCAAAAGGTAGAGGTTTTCTCCCAAGGGGGAGATGATGTGTTGTGATACTAGAATAGATTGTGAGTGTTCCATGAGTCCTTATTGAAGAAGTGCATAGACGATTTATTTGTTGTAATCCCTCTAGAAAGCACAGATATTCAGAATAGCCTTTCATACAAAGAAGTTCTAGTAGCGATTCTTGATCATCAGATCCGTAGACTAAGGAACAGAGAAGTTCCCTTGGTCAAAGTTCTGTGGAAAAATTAGTCCATTGAGGGAACTACTTGGGAAGGAGAAGCAGACATGCGTACCAAGTATCCTCAACTTTTCTTCACTAACTCAGATTCAGCCGAAGGTAACAATCTTCCTTAATTCAGTTCTTTTTTAGTCTCAGATTAAGCTATATAGTTATCTTCATGTCAATTCATCCACTCACAGATTTGTTCAGTTGCTCAATATGTTTTAGATTCAGTCATGCAGTTTGTTTAAGTTGAGCATTCCAGTATATAGCCTCAGTTCCTCAGTATCTTCAGTTTAATTAGAATTTTCCCAAGGGGGAGATAGTGTAATACCCCGTACTTTTTCCTAGCTCGGTTTAGCTCCTGAAATGTCAAGGGTCAACTTCAAAAGATTATAACTCTTTATACGTGTGAAAATTTCCATCTCTAAACCAACCAATGTGTAGATAATTGAATTAGCTTTTCAATTATACCAATTTTGGCTAAATTCGATACTCGGTTGAAAAGTTATGGCATTTTTCGTAAAAGCAGTATGGCAGTTAGGCAGGCACCGCGTCGCGGTGAAAGGCAAAATTTCAATTGTCCATTTTCCAATGGAGTTCCATGATTTAAACGCATCACGGTGAAACTTCAGTTCTCGTTCGTCCTTTTTATAGTAGCTCATCATTATTTGCTTGTATTGAGTCAAAATTTCAAAATGGACTTATACCATGTCGCGGAGGAGTGCAAAATGGCACTCGTCCTTTTCTAGTGGCGTAACACGATCACGCCGAGTCACGCCAAACAACAAAATGGCACTCGTTCATTTTTTAGTGGCGCAACACGATGACGCCGCATCGTGCCACAACCCAAAATGGCAATGGTCCCTTATCCAGTGACCCACCGCGTTAGCCCCACATTGCGATCGGGCCCAAAATTGAGATTTCAATTTTGAACCTTATTTTTTAAGGGAAATCTAGTCTTTTCCTCATCCCTCCAATTTGTGAATAACACTAAATTAATCCTTTTCTAACAATGATATGCTCACTTTTCATCAACTTTTTTCTCAAAGAAACCCTAGAACATCAAAACTTAATTCCCAAGAAATTCAAATTCCACCATTCTTTCTCCAAGGAAACTCAAAATTCAAGGTTTCCAATTCAATAGAATCATGAATCCATCTTCAAGAGCACAAATAGGAATCCAAAATCAAGTGTTTTCATCAATTGCATCAATTAAGGTATATGCGGTTTTTCACCAAGGATAATCCTTTCATCTTTGTGCCCAAAATTTATTTTTGAAGATAATTTTACATGAATTTGCATGAGATTTGAATTAGACTTCATACCCAATATTGTTATTTGCAAGATTATGAGATTTGAGAGATTTAGATGTTGAATTGTTTGTCTACTTTCGTATTTTCATGCGTATTGCCGTAATTTCAATATTTAGAATTGAATTCTCAATATTTTCATTACCAAGCATGAACTTTATGATGATTTGACATGAATTTGATGCATGGGTTATTAGCCCTAGTTTGAATGTTGATATTTCAAGAATGACTATGCTTAAAGCATCCCATGACTAGTTATTTTCATATTATTAATAAGGATTTGATCTTTTGATCTCAGTTTAGATTTGGAATCCACTTCACACATTTAGCTACAGTCTACAGTAACAAATTTATAAGAGGTTTTCATTGTAATCCCTTATATTAGTTTTTGAAAGTGGATTTCCAATAGAATGAGCATATAGATTAAAGGGAGTATTATTTAGCACCGAGTTGGGTATGTTTACATGCCCCAGAACTATGAGCCAATGTAGGTTCAGATTATCATATTATTCCCATTTCTATATGTATGACAGATACATATGTGATCACTTATATTAGGTTATACTCTTAGGCAAGAGTATGACACCTCTCTCTACGTGAGGTTTTTCCATAAGGGAACTAGACGTTGGATACTATGATAGCTCACATAGTGTATGTCAGTTAGAAGAACCTCCCTAATAGAAAAGACTACAGAATAATCATAACAGAACAACCTTTAGAAACTAAGTGTAAAGGCTCACGATTTTATTCAGATATTGTTTTATATAAGTCATTAGCTACTAAATTTCAGACTTTAGATTTTAGATATAAAAGTGAGTCCTTTCTACACTTAGACAACATGATTTGAATGTAGAATAAAAGTATAACTTTTAGAAACTAAATGTTATGACTCACTAGATCTATGCAACATGTTTTGCTATTCATGATTATCATTTTCAGTTTTCAGATATTTCAGCTTATGTGAGTCATCTACATTTAGCATGAATTCTTTTACAAATTTATAATAATAATGAGATATTGATTTACTTGTGCATTCACCCCCATATACTCAATACAATCCAGAAGTACTGATCCACATATACGTCTGTGTGCTACATTGTCTCATAATGTAGGTTCAGGTGCTCAGTTTCAGCATCATGAGTGATTTCGAGCATCTCTATCTGCATCCCAATAGTTGGTAAGTCCTCATAGTTTGGGGACCCAGTTATTCAATTTTTAAGCTTACTAGTATAGATGATTCAGTATTCACAGACAGTTCCAGTCAACTGGGGGTTTGTCCAAGTGACTCTCTAGCATTTGTAGTAAAGGCTTGTCAGACTACTAGATATGCTTCAAATTTTCAATATTGATTGATCAGACTCTCAAGTCTAGTATTTTCAGAAATTATATTCAGATAATTTTAGTTAGCTCAAATAGAATTCTACATCTTAGCTTTGATTCAAAGGGTAACAACAAGTTATTGATACGTGGATGTTTCAGTACTTAAGTAAGAGTTATAGTAGTATTGGATGTCATAGATAGGAGGGTTGAGTTTTATTTCTCTTAATGAGGTTCAATTCGAGGAACAAGTGTCTCAAATATAGCAAAGACACTAAAATAACTTCACCATATGAACATAGAAATGGTGTCGCTTTGATTAAGAGTTGGAATTGCTCTCATAAATATTCATGAATTTTGGATAGAACATGGCCATTAAAGCGCTAAACATGTTTGAACGAAAAGTAGGAATGAAATGTTCATATGTGTAGTGTCACTGATGTTATCACAAGTCATAACACGTTCAAAGCTATTATGCTATGTGGAATTTCGATTTCGTCTTGTGACATTGCACTAAGGTATTATTCAAATAGATAGATATATTACTTTATGCGACATAACTTAATCAAGTCATTATTTACATTTAAATAAGTGGGGGATTGTTAGTAATTGTTTAAACAAATAATTAATATTTTTAGTGAAAAGGTGTGTCTCTTATTGAAAGAGCGTGACTAATATTAAAAGGATATATTTTTTGTTGAAAGGGTATGTCTCTTATGAAAGAATATGTCAGCTATAAAAAGGTGTGTTGGTTAAAAGTTTAACAATATAAACTCTTTAAGTGTTTCTTTGCAAGAATAACTTTTCTTTCTTCTCAATTTTCTGCAGAACTTTTCTTCCCTACAAAAGATCAAGTTTTAGATTTTTTGCTTTCCAATAGGATTTCTTCAGTATTTACTTGGTGCAGAAATCTAAAGGCTTGTCATATCCATTAAAACTATTTACATTAAATCCCATAGAAATATCGCAAAGGAGATATCAAATATTTTTTTAAGGAAGCATTACGTGCGTGTTTCACGCCTCTGATTCAATATTTATTATTCACATTCTCCAACAATTCCTACCCCCACTATCCCAGACCCCTTACCCTACCCCTTACTTCTTCTAATATTTATCTAACATATCTATAAATACCTTAAAGACAATATTTTATGCTTTAAAATTTAACACAAGAAAATAAATAAAAAATCAAGTTATTTTTAAAAAATCATTTTTTAAGAAAGTATATTTTATGAAAACATTTTTCATCCTCCCTGGCACATCCTAAGTCATTTTAAAAAATAAAAATTGAAGTCCAATTAATTCAGTGGCACCTGGCTTGCAGCAAAAGCATATGCATTTCCTGTTAGGATATATTATTAACCATGTAGTTTATGTTATAGTATCATATTTTCATTCCATGCAAAAATATTTTAATATATTAATAAAATCATTGCTTGAACAGATTATTGGTTAACATATGTGTCGTTTACTTATATAGTAAATAATTTTGTGTATGGAGTATTTTAACTGATGTACGAAAAGTTAAAATTTTCGGTTCTTATAAGTTATAAATTAATGTTGACAATCGAAGATTAAGTATGTCACAACCCAAACCAGGGCCTGGCCGTAACGGGTATCTCGAGTCCCACGTGGATCGGAGATCACCCCCTGCACCTAACAAAACCAAACCCAACATCCCCAAGGTCGGATGAATTCTGAACATATAACAAGATAGAAAGCAATAAGCTTAAGAAAATTCAAAACATGTTTATAACCGACGATCGATGAGCGGCTAAACAACCGCGCGAAACTACCCACTAACCACAGTATTCCAAACAACGCCTTCTAAACAAAGAATTAAAATTAAATATCAATGAAGTATCGGGACATATCCCCTTCTATAGCCAAAAACAAACCTAAATAGTATAAGACAAAAGAGACCAAATCATGAAATATAGACTTCCAATGAATGAAAGCTCACCACTTTGATTTCACCTCACGAGCTGATCCCAGATTCTAATCACTAAGCAAGAAGAGTGGAAGTATGACCAATTTTTGCATCATGCGGGGATACAATTTTCGAATATGGTTAGCGGTTAGAGCGCTAACATGAAACTCAAGATAAGGATTACATAATGTCATAATCAAAAGTTTAAAATCATTCAAAACCAATGCACATAATCAAATTCATATACATATATACTTCGCATGCCCGGATAGGGAAACAAGGCTTAACATGCGCTTTAAAACTTTAGTGTGGATTGTGCAGCTCAACTATTATAACATGTACCCACGAGCTATATGGGCCCCAGGTCTCACCCCCTGGTCGAGCCCCAATGTGTATAACCACACGAACCAGAGAATAATCTCATATATATGTAGGGGGACTTGAACCTCTTTTTTTAATGCACTAATAATGAGGGGGACTCAAACCTCCCTAGTCACTTTAACCCCCGCGTCGGCAAACACAATTTCCAGTATCGGCCACTCGAACCTCCACTTTCACGACTCAGCTACACAACCCCCATTAAAGCCCAATAAAAACATTTATCACATAATTCAATTCATTGAAACACAATACACATTTGAGCATGCATTGTTGGTATCGTAATACCAACTATAATAGAAAGGTAACAACAACATGCCAAAACAATTACATCATTTGGGGGAAATTCACAACCCCCTTTGTTCAATTATACAAATTCCCGTAGCTCTCATAATTAAAAACCAATTTCACATTATGGGGTTGGGGTCATAACCACTTTAAAAGTCACAAGTTTGGGAAAATCACAATTCCCTAGTTCATTCACCATACCTATGCACCCACAAGTTCAAAGCCATAATTAAAGCATAAATGTAAACTATGAGAAAACATTGTTCAATAACCAGCATTCCAAACCCTCAACCCTTGTTATAAAATCAACATGATTATCTCATGAACAATACATTAAAATATGTGATTTTCACAAATTAACAATTACGGAAAAGTAACATGTCTTAAATGCCAAGAAATTTAGACAGAAATTGATCCTTGAACCCTTAGATGACCAACTTAATAAAACCCTAGCTTGGCTTAATTGAGGGAATTCAGAAAGCCTTTTGGAGTTTTTGAGAAGTTACTTAGATTTTTTTCTAAGTGTTAATGACACCCTAAAGGGGTTATAAGACATGGGTTTTAATTTGGGTAAGAGGGAAAATATCCAGAATTCCCTTAACTTAAAAGCTAAAAAAGAGTCGTCATTAACTACAGGTCAACCAGTGACTCATAGCCACTCCTTATGACTCGTCATAATGATTTGTAACCAATACAGTCTCAAGGACCCTCATCCACTGTTAACCCTACGACTCAATTGATACCACACATAATAAGACCCTAATTGGGTAAACACTAGACATCCTATGATTTGCACCCAACGACTCGTAACAAGTTCTTACGGCTCATAGAGATCTACTTGTACTCTGAGCAGAACTTAATCAATTAATTTCTGATTTGGCTACGATTCCATTCCAATGACTCATTATGAGTCTTTATGACTTACGTCCCCAACTCGTACCCAAGAAAGAAACTCAAGCACCATTCACTGGAAACCTTATGACTAGGGTTATCCGACCCGTCAAGACACATTATGACTCATCAGGTGAGTCTTTGCGAGGGTAGAAAGCTTAGAACTCAGAAAATTTTTAGGATAAAAAACCCAGGGCATTACATACTCCCCCCTTAGGATCATTCATCCTCTAATAATAGGATAAGGAATTTATTAGATCGATTTAACTTGACATACACCTACTCTTACCTTTATAAAAGACAAAAAACAAAGATGTCAAGAAAGTCACCATTTTCTCTAACAAAGTCAAAAAATAAAGATGTTAAAAAATACATATACCTTAAGCACAATTATTTAGAGCGGGAAACAAGAATGGGATACTTGGACTTCATGTCTTTCTTAGATACCCAAGTAGATTCCTTAACCCCTTGGTTCCTCCAAAGAACCTTTATCGAAGTCACGTTGTTCGTTCGCAACTGGACTTGATGATCCAAAATATCAATCTAAACCTTCTTGTTAGATAAGGAATCTGAGATACCCACCTCCTCTAAAGAAACAACCGTTGAAGGATTACCCACGTACTTTCTCAATCGAAACATAAAATACCAGATGAATGGAGCTCAAACTAGAAGGCAACTCTAATTTATATGCAACATTACCAACCTAATTCAACACCAAGTACGAACCGATATAACGAGGATTGAGTTTCCCCTTCTTACCCAACTGCATCACGCTCCTAATAGTGGATACCCTTAAGAACACCTAATTACCAACACTGAACTTCAACTCCTTTCGCCTTACATCTGCGTAGGAATTTTGGTGGGTTTTAGTGGCTTTGGGCGGCCTTAAGTCTATCTTGAATCACCTTCACCTTCTTCATGTCTTGGTGAACCAAATCAGGACCAAATAACTTATTTTCACCATACTTAAACCACCCAATAGGAGACCTACACCTCCTACCATATAAGGCCTCAAATGGAGCCATACCAATGCTAGAGTGATAACTGTTGTTATAGGTAAATTCTATGAGAGGCAAATGGTCAACCCAACCACTCCCAAAATCAAACACACAAGCCCGAAGCATATCTTTGAAGACCTGATTTGTCCTTTCCTCTTGCCCATCCGTGGGTGGGTGGGAAGCGGTACTAAGGTTCACCTTAGTCCCCAAACCTCGCTGGACCGTCCTCCAAAAGTGAGATGAGAACTCAGTACCCCAATAAAAATACTATGGAAACTGGAATACCATGCAACTTCACAATCTCCTCAATGAACAACTTGGCATAATCCTCAGAAGATAAATTCATCCGCACAAGCAAAAAGTAAGAAGACTTAGTCATCCTATCCACGATGACCCAAATCGAATCAAATTGCTGGTGAGACCGCGGAAGACTGGTAACAAAATTTATATTAATTATCTCCTATTTCCATACTGGTAGTTTAATCTCTTGAGTCAAACCACCGATCCTCAAGTGATCTTCCTTCACTTGCTGACACACTATGCACTTAGCCATAAAATTAGGCACATCCCGCGTCATATTATTCCACTAATAAATTTCATTGAGATCATGATACATCTTTATTAAACCAAGATAAATAATATAACGTGACTTGTGAGCTTTAGCCAAAATTCTTCTCCACAACCCATCAACATTGAAAGCAGACAATCTACCTTGGTACCTCAAGATACCATCACTACTAATCTAAAAAATTATCACTTTCTACCTACCTACATCATTCTTGATTTGCATCAAGATAAGATCCAACACTTGCTTCACCTTTACCTTAACATCAAGGGATGACTTTGCCACCTCTTGAATAATCACACCACCATCCTCAGAATCCAAGAGACAATCTTTGAGATTAGCCAAATAGTGAATATCCTTTACCAAATCTTGCTTCTCCTCATCCACATGAGATAAACTTTCCATGGACAACCTTTTAAAAGCATTAATAACCACGTTAGCTTCACCTGAATGATAGTGGAGGCTTATGTCATAGTCCTTTATCCATTCAAGCTACCTTATTTGCCTGAGATTTAACTCTTTCTAAGTGAACACGTATTGCAGGCTCTTATGATCAGAACAAATACCAACATAGACCCTATACAAATAACGTCGTTAGATCTGTAATGAAAACATCATAGCTATCAATTCTAAGTCATGGGTAGGTTAATTCTTTTCATGAACTTTCAACTATCTAAAAGTATAAGCAACCACCTTGCCATGCTGCATCAACACAAAGCCTAATCCCACCCGGGATGCATCATAATAGACATCAAAACCATCAGTGCCTTCAGGCAGAGAAAAGACCAGAGTCGAAGTCAACTTATCCTTTATCTTCTCAAAACTACCCTCACAAGCATCAGACCATAAGAATTTTACCTTTTTTTGCGTCAACTTAGTCAACGGAGAATCAATAGAAGAGAAACTTTCCATAAACCTTCTATAATAACCGGCTAAACCTAAGAAGCTCTGAATATCGGATGGAGCCATGGGTCTAGGCCACTTCTTGACCACCGCAACCTTCTGTGGATCCACCATAATCCATTCACTGGAAATAACATGACCCAGATAAGTCACAATAGTCAACTAGAACTCACACTTAGAGAATTTTTCATACAAATGCTGATCCTTTAGGGTATGTAACACAAGGCGGGGGTGATCGACATAATCCGCCCCAATCTTCAAATATACCAAAATATTATCGATAAAGATAATGACAAATAGATCTAAGAACTGACAGAAAACCTAATTCATAAGATCCATAAATACGGTCGGGGCATAGTCAAACCAAAGAACGTCATCAAAAACTCAAAATGACCATACTGCATTCGAAAGGCAGTCTTAGGGATATCCACCTCCCTAATCTTCAACTAAGGGTATCCAGACCAAAGATCAATTTTGTAAAAGAACTTAGCACTCTGAAGCTAATTAAAGAGATCATCAATCCTTGGAAATGGATAGTTATTGTTCATGGTTATTTTATTCAATTAGAAGTAATCAATACACATCCAAAGGGAACTATCCTTCTGACACACTAAAAGAACAAGATAGCCCCACGAAGACACACTAGAGTGGATAAAACCCTTATTAAGAATATCTTTCAATTACTCCTTGAGTTTCTTCAACTCAGCCAAAGCCATCCTGTAAGAAAGGATAGAAATAGGATGAGTTTCCAAAAGAAGAGCAACCCCAAAATCAATTTCCCTATCGGGATAAATACCAGGAAGATCATCAGGGAATACCTCAAAAAATTCATAGACTACTGGGACAGTTTGTAAGGAAGGACCTTCTGACTAAAATCCTTAACATGTACTAAGTGATAAAGTCACCCTTTGGAAACTAATTTTCGGGCTCTAAGATACGAAATAAACCTTTCCTTAGACACTAGGGAACTACTTTCCTATTTGATTACCGGCTCATTTGTGAAAGGGAAACTGACTTTTTGGGTTCGACAATCAAAAGATCCATAGTATAAATATAACCAATCTATCCCTAAAATCACATCAAAGTCTAACATGTCCAACTTTATTAGATCAACTAATGTCTCCCTACCATGAACCGACATCACACAAACCCTATAGACACTTATAGCCACAATGGAGTTACCCATAGGGGTGGACACCGAAAAGGGGTTTGAAATACACTCGACATCAAAACTAAAATAGATTGCCACATAAGGGGTTGCATAAGAGAGAGTAGACCTAGGATCAAGTAGACAATATACATCATGAGAAAATAGTTTAAGTGTACCAGTAACAACTTTGAGGGACACCTAAGAATCCTGGCGAGTGGTAAGGGCGTACAGACGGTTCCGACCAGTGCCAAAGCCAGAAGCAAAAGTACCACCCTTTGGTGCAAGAGCTGATGAAGTAGCAACAAGAATCTTATTTTCCCCAGAAGAAACCTTAGAAGGACAATACCTTTACAGATGACCAATCTTACCATATTTAAAACACTTATTCCTCCCTTCTTTGCAAAAGCCATAATGAGATGACCAAAAAATCTATAAGGGGGATATAACAGAGCTGACTGAGCCCCGCTAGCCTGCGACTAGGCTTTTGGTACTCTAAACCCACCATCATACTGAGAATGACGGTCACCTAATGGCTTCAGATAAGGAGCACTAGACGTAGATTAGGAACCACAATTACCCTACTTTATCTTAGACCACTTCCCACCATCTCTGCCATTCTGTTGCTAGCCTCTACCCTGATCTGAATAGCGAAACTTCTCATTCTACCTCTTACTCAACTTCGCTTTTGATTTTTATTTTATTCATACACTTGTTGCATATACACTACAAGTCTAGGTATATCCATATTCTTGTTCAACATGGCAGCCTTGCTCTCTAAGGTCAACTCACGGGACAACCCCGAAGCAAACTTCCTCATTCTAGCCCTCATGCTAGACACCAATTTAGGAGCATAATGCGACAACTGATGAAACTTCAAGGCATACTCTTTTACTGACATCCTATCTTGATTCTAATTCATAAATTCCTCGACCTTCGCCTTCCTCAACTCCTGAGGAAAGAAGTGATCAAGAAAGTCACTAAAGAAGTCATCCCATAAAGAGGACTCAACATTGTCACCCCTAGTCTGTTCCCACTCTTCATACCATTGGTATGCTACATCCTTCAATTGATAAGCATCAAAATCTACACCCTCTACATTAGAAGCATGCATCACATAAAAGATCTTTTCCATCTCATCAATGAAATTTTATAGATCTTTCTCAACTTTAGAACAGTGAAAATAAGAGGACTCAATCTCATGAATTGGCCAGCTCTAGTGGCCTTATATGATGGAGCAACAAAAGCGATATGCTAAGTCTAGGAGGCCACCAAGTGGGTGAGTAAATGAATTAACTAGCGAAACTCAGCATTAGACACATCGACTCGAGGTTCCTGGGGAGAGATAGGGGGAACCGATGTATCTCCCATGAGGAAATTAAAAGCAGTGACCCTAGACTGGGTCTGAACTCCTGGGGTTGGATGAGCTCCGTCCACATTGTCCTCAGACAAAATAGAAAAATTGTCGTAATTATCAGATCTTCTGGGAGGCATGATTTTAAAAGCGAACACATGGGTATTAGAGAAGATTCAAGACCTTAAACTCTATAGCTTGAAATAGAACAATGACAAAGGAAAATATTCCTAATGCCTCATAGCCTCTAGCTTATAAGTGTAGCGTGCTACACACCCATAAAAGAGAGTCTACTTGAAATGACTTTATTTGACACCCAATGACACCAAACCTAGGCTCTGATACCATCTCTGTCACGACTCGATCCAGGGCCTGGCTATGATGGGCATCTCAAGTCCCACATGAACCAGAGATCACCCCCTACATCTAACCAAACCAAACCCAATATCCCCAAGGTCGGATGAATTCCAGACATATAACATAAATAGTGTGCAATAAGCTTAAGAAGATTTAAAACATATTTATAAGTGACAATCGGTGATCGGCCAGACAACCGACCGACACCATTCAATAAACACAGTAGTCAAATAAAGCATTTTAAATAAAGAACCAAAATTGAATATCAATAAAGTATCGGGACATGCCCCCGGCTATAGCAAAAAATAAGCCTAAATAATCTAAGACACAAGAGACAAAACATGAAATATAGACTTTTGATGTATGAAAGCTCACCACTTCGATGTAGACTCACGAGTTGATCCTAATCCTAATCATTGAGCAGGAGGAGTAGAAGTAAGACTAATTCCTGCATCGCGTGGGGATACAACATTTGAAGACGGTTAGCAATTGGATCGCTAGCATGAAACTAGGATAAGGATAACATAATGTCATGATCTACAGTTTAAATCATTCAAAACCAATGCAAATAATCAAATGCATATACATATATATACTTCACATGTCGGGATACAAAAATAAGGCTTAACACGCTCTTTAAAACTTTATCCTGAATTGTGCAACTTAACTATTATAACATGTACCCACGGGCTATATGGGTGCCAACTCTTACCCTCTGGTCGAGACCTAGTGTGTGTATCCGCACGAATCAAAAAATAATCTCATATAGATGCATGGGGGACTCGAACCTCCTAATTATATACTAAGGTGACTTAAGCACCAAATCATGTAATAATAATGAGGGGGACTCAAACCTCCCTGGTCACTTTAACCCCCACATCGACAAATGTGGTTTCCAGTATCAGTCACTCAGACCTCTACTTTCACGACTCAGCTACACAACCCCCATTAAAGTCCAATTAAAACATTTATCACACAATCTTATTCATTGAACCATAATACACATTTTGTCATATGTTGTTGATATCGTCATAGCAACTACACTTGCCAGGTAACAACAACATGTCAAAACAATTACATCACTTGGGGGAAATTCACAACCCCCTTGGTTCAATTTTGCAAATTCCTACATATTATAG
Organism: Capsicum annuum; assembly: GCF_002878395.1. NCBI lineage: Eukaryota > Viridiplantae > Streptophyta > Magnoliopsida > Solanales > Solanaceae > Capsicum > Capsicum annuum. Next base: position 25,680,313 of record NC_061118.1, on the reverse strand, counting down.
GTTTGGGGTCATAACCGCTTCAAAATTCATAAGTTTGGAAAAATCACAATTCCCTAGTTCATTCACCATACCCATGCACCCACAAGTTCAAACCAATAATTAAAGCATAATTAATCACATGTAAACCATAACAAAATATTGTTCAACAACCAACATTCAAAATCCTCAACCCTTGTTATAAAACCAACATGAATATATCTTGAACAATACTTTAAAACATGTACTTTTAATAAATTAATAATTAGAGAAGAGTAACATGCCTTAAACGCTAAGAAATTTGGAGAGAAATTGACTCTTGAACCCTTAGATAACCAACTTAATAATATCCTAGCTTAGCTTGCTTGAGGAAATTCAGAGAGTCTTTTGGAGTATTTGAGAAGTTACTTAGATTTGTTTCTGTGTTCTAATAACACCCTAAAGGGGTTATAACACGTGGGCTTTAATTTGGGTAAGAGGAGAAATGTCCAGAATGACCTTAACTTAAAAGCTGAAAAAGTATCGCCATTGACTACGGGTCAACCAGTGACTCGTAGCCACTCCTATTATTCGTCACAACGATTCATAACCAAGACAATCTCTAGGACCCTCACTCACTGTTGACACTACAACTCAATTGATACCATGTGTAATGAGACCCTACGAATCATAGGGTCTAGTCATAGTCAACACAGAACTCAATTGAGTAAATACTGGACATCCTATGATTTGCACCTAATGACTCGTAACAAGCCCTTACAGCTCATAACGAGCCACTCGTACTCAGAGCAGAACTTAACGACTTAATTTTTGATTTATTTATGATTTTATTCCAATGATTCGTTTTGAGTCTTTACGACTCATGTCCCCAAGTCGTACCCAAGACAACAACTCAAGCACCATTAACTGGACACCTTACGACTAGGGTCAGCTAACCCGTCAAGACACATTACTACTTATCAAGTGAGTCATTGCAAGTCAGAAAGCTCAAAACTCGAAAAATTTTAGAGGACCATAAACCCGGGGCGTTACAAGGTAGGACAAGCATCTTGAAGATTGCAGCACAAGATTAAATATAATTTGATCTTAGTTATGGGAGTGGTAATATTCTAACTTCTTATGCTAGTGCATTTCATATGTATTGAACGAACCAATTAGAGATGTTCATTTATATTCTGAATATTAATAAATGACTTCTCTAGTCCATTACATGTACTTATACTCTTAATCTTGCTATAATATTATGATCTATGTAGTTTGATTTATTATTTTAATCTATTAAAAGGTGTGACTCTATTATGAGTCAATATATTCCTAATAAATTGGATGATGACAAATTACTTAGTGAAATCATAATTAGTTGATAGAACCATGTCTCAGACTTGAGATAGAAGACACTCCTTTATGGTTGCTTATAAGTTTTCACGTGAAAATCCTGTAGGTGAATTTTATATCCGTCATGTGAAATAAGTTAAGCATTATAAATAAAAGATTAAATTAATCAATGAGTTAAATTTTTCAGAGAATGTAATTTATTGATTGGTGTCGGTAATTCTAACATGGAGATTTAAATAAGATGTAATAGTAGATTTTGAATTAATCGAGAAGTGCAATTATAGATTATTAATGGGATAAAATGTCATTTATTATGACATGATAATTCATTCATTACCGAATTAATATCATAATTGAAAGCCTGTTTGATTGGGAATATGTTATCTCAAACTTAATTATTTGAGAGTAGCGATCTTGAGATTATGTAATTTTATCATGTATATGGAATAACTTATCCTATTATTATGGTCTAAATGTTGAGATAAATAATTTTGGGACTAACTAATACCTTCAACCAAGCATAGGATAAAATAATCTTGCATTTTATTTTGAAATTACTATACCTTATACATCACATCAAATGGCTCCTAACTTTTTTGGCCTCTGCCAATTCCACTTCTATTTCCCAAAAAAAACTCCTTCAGTCTATGTTTAGTTGTCAAATGTGCTAAAAATAGTTGTCTAATTTTATTTGTTTAATTTAAAAAATTAAAAGCTAATTAATCGTTTTGTTTCTATTTTATATTATTATTAAATACTTTTTATTTATTAAATTTAAATGACTTATAATTAATGCGGATATTATGGTAAACTTATCTTTTCATTTATTTATTTTTATGGGACACGTCAAATTAAATAGGAACAATTAAAAATGGACGGGAGGGAGTAGCTTTTCCAAATATGTTCATGAAATATCCACATGTCATTTACTAATATCAATCAAAACTCTGTATTTAAAGTTTATAAATAAATAGACGTTTTATTCTTTAGAATTGCACTACGAAAGATAGCTACGGACAACTACGGTTTTTTGCTTAAATTTAACCATAATCGACAGGGCCGGCATAAGGATGTCGCGGGCCTAAAGCGAAACTTTACTAAGAGGTTTCAAATTCAACTAACGTTTTGCATAAATTTAGACATAAAATCTTCAATTTTTTAGAATAAAAAATATGGTATAAGTTTATTTACATATACTATATTAAAAATTTACATATTTAGAAACTATATAAAAAAATAGTATAAGTCTATTTAGTTAACAATTTAAAATATTTAAAAAAATCATGTTCAAACAAATAATTGTCGACTCTCCAAATAGTAGCGAAGACACATAAATTAAAACAAAACGAATATTATTAGAATAACCATCCTTGACTATCAATCACATTGACTAAGTAATTTTTTATATAAAGATCTTTTACTTTTCTACCATAAAATTTCAACAACAAAAAAAGAAGATACTTTTCAATTTTGTAAACAATAATTTATATTTAAATTTGATTTATCCTGAGATGATTTATAACCATACAAATACTTATGACCTATTTTTTATCTCTATTTTAAAAAAACACTTTTATTTTTTAAATTTTATAGTAAGTCAAACTACATCACATTCGATAATTGAAAAAATGAAGCCCTAAAATTTTGGAGGCCTCAAGCCATTGCTTGACTTGCTTGGCCCTTGAGTCGGCCCTGATAATCGACAAACTCAAAATTTACACGCATATTATGTGTACACATAATTCAATTAAGTTAATCATGGATAATAATTAAGCTTTAAAGTTCTACTTTTAACTAAGGAAATTAAACAATTAAAAAATGTAGAAAAATTTAATAATCCAAGCACGAAACTAAACAATTAAAAAAGAAAGTAAACAAAATCTAATATTTTTAATCAAGAAATTAAAAAATTAAAAAATGAAAGGAAATTCAATAACCTAACGACACTAAATAATTAAAAAGGAAAGAAAACTAAAGTTAAAAACCAAACTCTAAGGATTGTCGCCATAATTCTAAGGATTGCCGCTATTGATTTAACTTTATATCTTCATTCTTTTTTCAGTGTTGTGGCAGATTCTCCTTCTCTTCTCCTTATTTGAAATATTAGAATGTCAATTTTTGATAAGACAAATAAAATAGAGAGTGAAAAAGAATTATTAGAAGTTACTAACGCGGAAGATGAAGACGAGAAAAAATACAAAATGAAGTTGAGGATGCTGACATAATTGAACTGGAACGAGAATAAAAAATGAAATTCTTGTGTTAAAGTTGAGATACCTATGGTGGACGAAATTGAGAATGATGAGTTTGTACATAATGAAGATTTGGAACACCTCATCTTTGACGATGTCTTAAACTTTGCTCGAGGACATAATTTAATGAAAATTTTACCTCCATCTTTGCTCGCTGAAAAGGTAGTAGGAGAGGAAGAAGACTGTAAGCTTGTTGTTTTCATTGGGAAGCAAATATGGGTTCTTGCTTAGAATGTTGTTGGTGTTAGTTTTGATATGGACTTGAATCTTGTTGATTTACTATGTGATTCTATTAATGTTGGCCTTGCCTTCATAGAGGAAAGTATTTTTATGTTTGATTGTTCAAAATATTTTCACTAGAAAAGTAAGCAAAATAAGAAAAATGATATTTCCAATGGAAATAGAAAAAAAAATTACATTAAAATATTAAAAGTAAAGTAAATAATTATGATGATAAATTTATAACGTAAATAAATATGATGATAATTTTATAAAGTAAATAAATCTATAATCTATAATCTATATCTATATTTATATCTATATCTATATCTATAATCTATATCTATATCTATATCTATAATCTGTAATCTATAATCTATAATCTATATCTATATCTATATTTATATCTATATCTATATCTATAATCTGTATCTATATAATATATTAAAAGTGTGAAGGGCCTTAGAAATGTTGTTTGAACTTTTTGCCCTTCATTAAATGTCTCTGCTTTAGACAAAATCGTTTTTTCACTATTTTCCTAAAATTTAATAGTTGAAAATTAATTAAATATTTATAGCAAACTTTTTCTTATTAGAAGTCATCATAATTAATGATAATTAATACTTTTTTTATTAGTTTAAAAATTCTGAAAAAATAAATAGAAACTATTTTCTATTTACAATTGAATTCCTAAATTTGTGGGTAAGTTTTATTGAGAGGATGCTAACTTTTCTTTTAAAAAAACGTCTGGTCATGTACATATTTTAAAATTTTATTTTAAATCCCTCATATTTAGAACAACAAATTTATTTTTACAAAAAAAAAAACTCAAAATTAAACAAGACATATAAATTACGTAGTTGATACTTTTTCTCCCGCCATTGTTTTCCTAATTCTTTTCTGATCTTAATTTGGAGTCTTTTTGCTTATTGGTTTTTGAAATTTTGTATATTTTGTTACAGTCCATGCGTTTCTTTTCTTCCCATTTATCAATCTTATATATCTAATGTGTATTTTAATTATTTTTTCCAGGTCATTATACAATGCTCTAACTCTTTTAGATACCAAGGAATACAAAATAAGTATTTTCTGGCATAAAATTTTGAATAATATATTATGTAGTATATTTTTTCTTTGATCTAAGTGTTTTTGTAGGTTAATTTTTATTAGTTTCTTTTGGTCTATTTTTTGATTTATTGACTGGTTTATCGTTAGATTGATATAAATTAGTTTTATTTTGGTCTATTTTTTAGTTTATTGAAAGTAATAGAGAATTTCACCACCTTTTGTTTTCTGATTAATTGGTAGTTCAACACCTTTTAGTTCTAAGAAATTATTGTGATACCATGTTACAAGAAAATAGAGAGAAACAGGAAGTGGAAAAATCATCAAAAACATCACAAAGGACTATTGAATTTGTTAAAAGTGTGTAGATACAGGTAAGGTGGGAATTCGGTTTCTTCGGCTTGATTGTTGAATATCGGTTCGGTTTTCAATTTTCGAATTGACGAAAATAAAAACCATAACCAAACCAAAACTATTTCGGTTTGGTTCGATTTTTACAAATTCGGTTCGGTTATTTCGAATTTTTATTTCGGTTTTAAAGATTAAAGTAGTGAGCATTTAAAATTGGTGATTTTTCTAGAAAAATAATCTTTTTTTCAAACCTATTTTTCATTCTCAAATATAATTAATTCAACACGCATGAAATAACCATAAATATCGACCTCACTGAGTCATCACCGTTGGCGTGATGGCAGTGGCCGCACTCGGCAGCGACTACCGACGGCAGTGACAAACTGAGCAAATGAACTGAGCAAACGACTGTCGTTGGCGATGTTGAAATTTCAAATGAATTAACGAACTGAGGATGGTTGAGCGTCGTTGCAGCCTTCACGTTAATGTTAGGGTCTAAAGTAAAGCAATATATTAGGATTTAGGGTTACTAAATGATTATAATTTATATATTTATATGTTATATCAGATTATATTATATTTTTAGTATATTTATATATATTAAATTATATATATATATATATATTATAATATATTATTTATATAATTTTGGTTTTTCGATTTATCTGAATTCTTTTTTTGTAAATCCAAAAACCAAACCGTTTAACCAAATTTCTAAAATTTGAAACCGAAACCAATTCGAAAAACCAAAAAACCAAACCAAAATTAAATTTCGGTTCAGTTTTTTCGGTTTAAACCAAAATATGCCCAACCCTAGATACAAGCTACCAAACATGTTTTTGCATTTATAAAAATCTGTTTGTTATTTCCTTTTATAATTCTCATAATCAAAACCACATGTATATTTTACATTACTAGCTAAGAAGTTCTATAGACAGTACTATTTTCTTGATATTTAAAAATAACATTTATTTTAATTTCCTAATATTTAGAACAAATTGACTGTACTTAAAAGATACTTTAAATTTATATATACAATTTGATTTCATTCCAAAAATACAAAGTAAACATTTGGCGTCAAGCTAGATTTTATTAAACTCTTCTAAAATATTAATTAGTTTTCTTTTTGATTTATGAATTCTTTTTTATTAGACGATGAACGACGGTGGACAAATATCTTCTCCAGAAGGTTGGACTAGTATATCGCTTCTTATCATTATATATGTATTTTTAATCCTTATTTGACTAATTTTTCAAAATTGTAGATGATGACCTATATTTCATACAATGTTATTTAAATTTGTTGATTCTTTTGGTGCAAGAACTTTTGATTTATTGTCCTTCTTTTGATTTTCAATTGAAATTTGTGTGTTACCAATTGAAATTGCTTTACCAAATAACTTCATCTAACAGCTTGCTACTCCCAACATGGAGATTTATGTTGTCTCAATTACCATACGTAATGTAGAAAGCTTTGAGTTCATGTTAATCTTCATTTGAAGATATTCAAGTTAGTCTTAACGTTACGATTAGATGCAATAATCGTATGTATTTGCTTGGTAGCTTTTTAATTTTTAATATGGCACCAAGCTAGATTATATTAAACTCTGTTAAAATATTAATTAGTGTCCCTTTTTATTTATGAATCCTTTATAATTTCAGGCATTAACCATTGCTCACTTTTATTGTAATTTATTTTTTTATTTTGATTTCAAATACAAAAATTAAATTTTCATTGGAATCACCACATCAAATAAATATTCGGTGTAAGGTTTGAGGAATCATTAACTTTCAGATATATATATAGCTCATGTGGCTTGAAATTTTTCTTTTAATGAATACGAAAGGTTTAGAATAAGAAAAATATAATAAGAAGTATCAATTTTTTTTTTTTGAAGTTTTAAGTAAGTAATGAAAGATTTTTTAAAGATTTAACTTTTCAAATAAGAAAAATTTTTAAATATGTAAAAAATGTAAAAAATGTAAAAAATAATCGTACTACAAAAATAATTCAAATGGATGTGTCTCCCTGCATGACAAACGCAAAAGTGATGATCCATTAACCACTTAAACTTCTGGTGGATATATATTTGTTAACAATAAAATATATATTATGTTTAGATTATTACATTAAAGTGTGAAGGATCTTTGAGAAGTGATTTGAACTTTTTACACGTCATTAAAAATCATCGCAACAGATAAAATTATCTAATTTTAAATAATCAAAGATTAGACGTGCGAGACACATGCGATTAAACTAGTATGATAGTAAAATTATGAAGTAACATGGTTAACTATGGTTAAGTATTAATAGTTATATTTAAATAATGTGATAGGTATCATTTATTTATTAGTGGGGTGTATACACCCAATGCGTGCAAGTTTTTACCTCGAAAACTGACGAGTCGATTTTAAATTCTTAAATAAAAAACCAATGCAGAAGTTTTAAAATATCCTATCGATTTTATATTAAAGAAAATGTTTAACTTGGACAAACCCAAGTAATTATTATTAAGACATCCTTATCTGATGAAGTTGGATAATGATACAACTCTAAAGGATATCTATTATAAGTGTATTTGTATGTGTGTAGAATACCTAAGAAGATCATGTTTCTCATGGAACTAGTGTTCCTGTATAAGATGTATTACTGTTGACATACTAATTAACAAAAGCTAATATTATTATTGAATGATAGAGCCTCTTAATTTACAAAATATTGTTTGTTTACTGATATGGTATCAGAAGTCATCATGACCATTTCTTCTTCTATGAATGTTTTCTCTCCCTCTACGCCCCCTCCCCTTTAGCCATGCTCACCACTTTATTTCCATCAAATTAACTTCTATCAATTATTTATTTTGGAAAACTCAATTGTTATCCTTTCTCCGTAGTCAAAATTTATTGGGATATGTTGCTGGTTCTTTTGTATCCGCCATCCCATATTATCGTAGAAGGAAAATTTAGCCCAAAAATTGATTTTCGTCATGCCCAATAGAGCCAACAGGATCAACTCGTATTGAGTTTACTTGTATCTTCTCTTTCTGAAGAGACCTTACCAATTGTTATAGGTCTCATTTCCTCCAAGCAAGTGTGGGATGCTTTAGAAAAGGCCCTTTCTTCCCCGCCCCTGCCCCTCCCCCCCAATACTCGGATTCTCAATCTCCATATATCCCTTGAAAACCTCAAGAAAGATGATCTTCCCATCACCCAATATCTTCAAAAGGCTAAACTTATTTTTGATGAGTTAGCTGCTGCTAGTAGACCTCTCTCCTTTGCAGATCTTAATATCTATTATTTTTAAGGGTCTTCGTTCGAACTTTAAAGATCTTGTCACCGCTCTTTTTTCAAGGCCTGAACTCGTGACATTTTTTGAAATTCATAGCTTGCTACTAAATCATGAGTTCATACATGGACACACCTTATCATCCCTCGATATATCACCCTTGCCACACATCGATAAACCCTCTGCTTACTTCAGTCAACGATCCAACACCAATGATCATTCTCAGAATAATACTTCTAATTCTCGTGGTTGTGGAAGAAACTCTAGAGGAAGAGGTGTAAGAGGTCATCGTTTCTCATCCTCTTGAAATATTTCAAATTGACAACCCTTGAAGAACTATTTTGACACCAAGCTTCACCGCCAAATATGCAATAGAAACAACCACTTAGATGACAAATGTTTTTAGCATTACAGTTATACGATCAATCCTTCAGCATATCTCTCTTATCAGGCACTAATTCCATTGTCTCAATCTTAATTCCCGTACACTAGAGCAACACACCATGTTATGCCAGATCTCTCCTATATTTATCAAGTAGAACCATACAAAGGGTTAGATCAATTACAGGTCGGAAATGGTATAGGTTTACCTATCCACAGCATTGGTAATTCTTTCTTTTGTTCACCAAATAAATCTTTCTATCTTACTCATATTCTTCGTGTTCCATCCATTACTAAGCCATTACTTTCTGTACAACGTTTTGCCTATGTTAATAAAGCCTTCTTTGAATTTCACCCTACTTATTTTCTTGTTAAGGATCAAGCTATCAATAGGGTTTTCTTTTTCGATCTGAATAAAGATGGTCTCTACACTCTAACGCTCAAGCCCTCCTCTGCATTTCGTCTCTCTACATATCTTTCAATCACGGCTTCTTAAAATCGTTGGCATATTCGCTTGGGTTATCCACACAAATGAGTCCTTCATCAAGTTATACACCAATATGTTTTACCGCTTTCTAGCTCTAAATTGAATAATACTTGTAGTTCCTGCCAACTTGGCAAGTCACACAAATTAACTCTTTCAACTAGTAGCAATAAAAGTTCCTCATTTTTATTATTGTTGTACACAGATGTTTGGGGACCATCTCCCTTTATTTCTTTAGAAGGTCATTGTTCCTTTCTTGTTTTTGTAGATGATTATTGTAACTTTGTTTGGGGGGTTTTCACTGTTTAAGAAATCAGATGTTTCATTTATTTTTCTTCAATTTAAGGCACTTGTTGAAAATCAATTCAATACCACCATAAAGGCTATCCAAATGGATGGTGGCAACAAATTTCATGCGATAACTCCAATTCTAAATAAACATGGAATCTTTCATTGCTTTTCATGTCCCCATACTCATGAATAACAAGGAAAAGTAGAAAGAAAAAATCTCCACATAGTTGAAACCGGTCTTAGTCTCATGGCACATAGCTCCACTCCATCAAAATATTGGCAATTTGTTTTTGAGACTTTTATCTATTTAATTAATCATCTCACTCTTTGATATAATAATGATTCTTCTCCATTTGAATTAGTTCAAAAATATCCTCTTGATTATCGTTTTCTTAAAGTATTCGGGTGTCTTTGTTTTTCCAATCTACATCTTTATGATAAACATAAGTTTGAGTTTTGGACAACACCTTGTATTTTTATAGGCTATAGTATGAAATAATGTGGTTATAGATCCCTCGATCCACAGACGGGCAGGTTATATTTGGCCTATCATGTGCGTTTTGATGAGTACCAATTTCCTTTCTTCTCAAATTCACTATTGGGTCTACCTCCAACGCACATGGTCCATCCCAACTCTCCTTGGCTCTCAACCTTTGTTCAACTACCTATTTTTTCTCCCACGTACCATGTTCCTATATTACCCAACATTCCCAAATCAATCTTGTCCTTAGGATATCCAAATTCCTCTCAAAATTAAGCCATCAATCCAGTCCAACCTGCCCTATTATCTCCAGTTTATATTAATTCTCAAATAGCCGCGTCTCTTTCGTTCATACCACTGGTTGTTGATCTTTCTATATTTGCACCTGTTTCTACTAATCTTAAACCCACTACGTCAAATACTGCTAAGCCTTCTTCCGTCCTAAGTCGACCATTAGAACTCACACCATATAGCTAGGCAATATGCCACCATTCACCAACCTTGTTGTTGCGTCGTCACCAATGGTTCCTCCAACTAGTGAACCTACTTGCTTCACTATCTCTACTAAGTACTTGGAGTGTCCTGATTCTATGGCTTGTGATAGGACTGTTGTCTTGCATAACAAAACATGATCTCTTGTTGCTCACAACCCCTCAATGAATATTTTCAGGTGCAAATGGGTTTTTCGAATCAAGAAAATTTTGCCGGTATTATTGAACGATATAAGGCCAGATTAGTGGCAAAAGGATTTCATCACCAAGAAGGGCATGACTTCTTTGAGATATTTGGTCCAGTAGCCAAACCCACCATAATCTGAGTAATCCTAACCATTGTGTCATTTCATAACTGGACTTTGCACCAACTTGACATTCAGAATGTTTTTCTTTATGGTGACCTTCATAAAGAAGTATATATGGCTCAACCACCTGGTTTTATTCACCCTCATCTCCCTGATGATGTTTCCATGTTTCACAAGTCTTTATATGGACTCAAACAAGCCCATCGTGCATAGTATTTAAGGCTTTTAAGCTTTTCAGTGGACGTCAGTTTTGCTAGCTCAAAGTTGGATGCCTCTCTTTTTGTTTATAATTCAAATGGAATCAAGGATAACATGCTAGTGTGTGTAGATGATATAATAATTACTGGGAGTGATTCTACATTCTTGGAGACAATTATTCTTTGATTGGATTCTGCCTTCACTATTAGAGATCTTGGTCCCTTGAGTCTTTTCCTTGGTATCCATGTTTCACGTACAAAGGCTGGACTCACCTTATCCCAGAATCACTATATTTCTAGCTTATTGGAACGTACCAAAATGCAGCAATGTAAGCCAATGGTGACACCCATGTCTATATCTACGCAACTTTACAAAAATGATAGTCCTTCTTTTTATGATCCATCTCTATACCGCCAGATTGTGAGAGCGCTTCAATACCTAACTCTTACTTGCCTGGATCTCTCCTTTATGGTGAAAAAATGTGTCAATATATGCATATTCCTTCTATAAATCAATGGGTCTCTATCAAAAAGATATTATGATACATGCAGCATATGAAGAATATGTGTCTCTTCATTCCCAAGTCCGACACTCAGTTTCTTCAAGCCTTTACGGATGCTGATTGGGCTGTCTCATTGGATGATTGAAAATCAACCGGTGGTTATGCTATCTTCATGGGATTTGCTTTAGTGTCTTGTTCATCAAAGAAAAAACGTACGGTTGCTAATTCTTCAACTGAATCATAATATAAAGCTTTAGTTGATGTCGCTGCCGAGCTAACATGGATTCAATCACTTTTATTTGAACTTAGAGTTTCTCTGCCTAAAGCTCTTATTTTATGGTGCGACAACGTTAGTTCTGCATACTTATCTATTAATCCTATGTCTCATACTCATACCAAACATGTGGAAATCGATTTCAATTTTGTAAAGGACAAAGTGGCAAGGAAGGACCTACTTGTACAATTCATTTCTTCTAAAGATCAGCTAGCCTATGTCTTCACCAAGCTGTTGTTATCAGCACATTTCCAATTCTTAAGGGACAAACTTAAAGTTGGTTAGCCACATTCCGTTTGCAAGGAGGTATTGTGACATCTTTATCTGATGAAGTTGGATAACGATACAACTCTAAAGGATATCTATTATAAGTGTATTTGTATGTGTGTATAATACCTAAGAAGATCATATTTGTCATAGAACTAGTGTTCCTATATAAGATGTATTACTATTGTCATACTGATTAATAAAAACTGATATTATTATTGAATAAGAGAGCCTATAAATTTACAAAATATTATGTGTTTACTGATATTTATTATGATAGTGAATAAGTCTATCACTGGGCCATGCTTTCTCTTGAATAAAACTAGTTAGGTGTACGTGCCTCGCGCGTGTACCTCGTTTTAATAAGTTCAAGCATTACACTAAATAGGATATTTATTTAAATAATAAAGAAGAATATAATAATTAAATTCAACATCTTTTGAACATGTAAAGATGAAGAATGTATGTAATTAAACCTAATATTTACAAGAAAAAGACTCTCAAGGCGAATCAAAATTTTCTAGCACCAGTAAGCTACAATAAAATAATATGATGATGGAGATATCAAAACAATATAATTAAACCTAATATTTGCAAAAAAAAATCCTTATAGTCGATCAATAGTCATTTTCCACTTGCCAACTACAAAAACATAATACAATGATAGAGATATCAAAACAATACAGTTAAACCTAACTTTTACACCAAAAAAGAAATTCTCAAAATAGAGATATCAAAACAATATAATTAAACCTGGTTTAGGTCGTGACAGGTTGTTCCCATTCTCTTTCACAGGAAAAATGGTGTTTTGATTAGGGTAACTACCTCATGGGTCCACCATTAATTAGAATAAATTGCGAAAATAATTCTTGGACCGATTCTTCTCGTCTGTAAGAATGTTGCAGTTGAAGGATAAGATTCACAATTTTAGGCAACTGTATTCAGAAGCATTGTACGGAAAATGAATGAGATTCAAGAAAAAGTTAATAACCGTACAAAATCATAGAATTTTATGGAGGAATTTGCTTGAGATATTCTATTTAGCCTTAAATAGAAACACCAAAGTTGTTGCTGATACTATTACTAGTGGGGCATTCACGAGCCTTCATTGGGAGCTAGCTGTGAAAATCTTAGAGTGGGTTTCTAATATCAATTGAGGGTAGCATACTCAAGACGCAAAGAGAGGAGACAATACTTATGATATTGGTTCTTCAGTGAGCAGATAGCCTTAAATGATACGGTGTCTCAAGAGGTTGCACCAATAAGGATGGAAGTTAGGTTACTTACCAAGCAGTTTGCAACTATGAATGCTGAAAAGGTGAATGCCATGGGTGTGTATGGTAAGATTATTAGACATAATGAGTTTGACTCTAAGGAGAAAGCTAAGTATCTAGATAGAGAGATGGTGGGTTTTAAGCCAAGGGCCAAGGGTCCAATCAGGACTATTGGAACTCAGGGAATTAGAATCAAGGTCAAAACTATTATGGGGCAGATATAGGGATAAAGGCAGAGAGAGTGATGGTGTCTGTAGGAGAAAAGATGGCTATTAGAAGAAGAGTGGTGTGTGAGTTCTATCGGAGAATCAAGATGCTAACTTTAGTATGGAAACATTTCTTACAAAGTTGGTTAAGGGTTTAGAGAATCAAGATATTTACATTAAGGAGATTAAGGCAGATATTTAGGACTGAGCCAAAAAGTAGAATCGCATGCTACAGCAATTAAGTAGTTGGAGAACTAGTTTGGCCAGATGACTGTAATTTTGAATCTACGTTAATCGGGCACTCTTTTGAGTAACATCATTCAGAATATGAAAATAACCATCACTGTTAGCTATCACCACTCGAAGTAGTAAGGCTACTATTGATCCTCTTATGTCGGTAGTTGATGAGGTAAGGATGGGTACTATTTATCATAATGATGCACTCGAAGCTGAAACTGAGAAGATGGTGACTAATGGTGAGACGTTACAAAAATTGATGAGTGTTGAAAACATATTGTGATTGATAAAGAAAAGGATAAAGAGGTTTAACCAATGTTGAAAACTATTCCACGACCTCCCCCATCTTTTCCTCAAAAGGTTGACGAAGAAGCAATAAGAAGGGAAATATCATAAACTCATTTCGATGTTGAAAGAATTGTCCGTGAATATCACTTTTGTAGAAGCATTGGAGCAGATGCCTAGCTATGCAAAGTTCATGAAAGATTTAGTGACGAAGAAGCAAATGGTGAGTCTTGAGCCCACTGATAATATGCACCATTACAGTGCTATTGCTTCCTAAACTTTTGTTAAGAAGAAAGTGGATCTCAGATCTTTCACTTTTACTTACACTATTGGGTCTCTAAATTTTGCACGAGCATTGTTGTCAAGACCCGAGGCTACCCCCTAGTCATAATACGGTGCTTGAAACCACAAGTGATCCCAAACTAACCCATGAGTTGGCATATTACTTGAGCAACTGATTTAATATATATTAAATAGCTAGTTCTATTGTTTGGAAACATAAATATAATGAAATCTGAATAAGTATGTAACTAATAAAGTTTACAATCTGATAAATCTGAAGAGAGAAACTGAAATTTACATGACTGACTCTGAATGACATCTATGAATCCTTTACTATACTAACTATATATAGTTGGGACATGCCTCCAGTTATTACTAATCAATGCATAAAAATTATAATAAAAATAAAGTAGATGATCAAAAACTGACTGGAGTCCCCAAAATAGGAGAACTCATCACCTGCTGGCTGAAAACTGCAACTGTCTGATCATGATGTGTGGGTTATAACTGGTACCTACATTATGAAACAATGTAGCCATATAGACGTATATGTACATCAGTACTTCTGGAATGTACAGAGTAAGTGGGGGTGAATGCAATAAGTAAAACTGAGTTCATGAGTAGTCTTAAACATGCATGCTAAGTGTAAGTAGACTCACCAATAGACTAAAATAAGTTGAAAGCTGATATATATTAAAACATGATTAACAAACAAAATCTGATAAGCTGATGAGTCACTACACTTAGTTTCTTAAAACTTTACTTTCGTAGAATAAGTAGAACTGAAGTTGGAAAATAGTAAAACATGGATATTATATGAATACTGGGTCTAAAACCACGTGATGGAAACTGACATAACTTTAGGATCTGAATATACAAATATACTGAGCACGAAGACATAAACACAAAACCAAACATAACATATACTAAGCTGATCTGATTAACTGAATGACTAATAGCTGAATACTGAAGAATTGACATCTGAATACTGAATAACTAGTACCTGGATACTGATTAGCTGGTATTTATATACTGATTAACTAATAATTGTATACTAATTAACTGATAACTGAATACTAGTCATGTAAAACTAAACTGTACTTAGTTTAAATAACTGGACTAAAAATATGGGGTACTATGCATATGAGATAAGGACTAACTTAACAACATGAGATAACTGAGCACGAATGCATGAAAACTGTAATATTTGAGAATGCAAGACTAAGTGTATATCTGTTATGTCATTGAGATAATCTGTAATTCTGAAAGACTGGAATCTGTATAACTAAATATCTGAAATTCTTCACACTTATTCAAGCAAACCTAAACTGAAAATACACTGAATACTAACTAAAACTATGGGAGTTATTATGTAGCCGACATAAAACATGTGAGCTATCATGGAGTCCAATGCCTGAACCACGTTGAGGAGGACTGTTCTATCCTTGCCATCAGAATAAAACCTTAACTGTAGTGATCACTAAAAAGATATCCCAAAGGAATAAAGAGTCACCTTCTACTGGCAGGTGCTCTCATGAGATATGTGTCAACCCTCAACTGGCAGGAAGACATATCAAACCTACATTATCTACGTAGTTATGGAACTTAAGTATTGCTACTGAGGGTCATACCCAATACGAGCAGGTGATTTCCCATCCTTGGGTTCGCTCGGTGCTAAATCCTACTCCCAACTGAAAGACACAGAAAAGCTAACTGGTGCATGCACTAATAACTGATAAGCTCAGGACATGGTATTCTGAAAATACAGTGCATACAGATTCTGGGGTAATTATTAACATTTAAACTAATAATACTCATCATGAATATGAATATCTGAGTATACTAATAAGATTCATGGATTAACTATCTGAGTACTTAAAAAGCTGAATTTATGTAAATTACATAGGTATCGGGTGTTCATAACCCACCAGCACTGAATGAGTATAAAATACGATATCAAACTTGAAATACTGTAATAAGTGATTATGGTTCAAAGACCCAAACATGAGAATTTAATCAAACATGTAAAAATCATAAACTTATTCATGAGAATATAGTAAACATGAGGGAAATAATAGGATTTCATAGCAAAAATCATAACTTGAGGATTTATCCTGAATCAACTAAACATGACATGGGAATTACAACATTCAAAACATGATATGACTCATTCCACTTGAAAGCACTTATAATCATAACTTGAAATTGAATTAACAAGAGATTCATGAAGATATTTCAACTTAATCATGTAAACTCATAATTTAAAACCAAAAAGGGTTCTTAAGCTCCATGGGTGAAAGGGGACCCATGGATGAACTCCCATATACCTTAAGCTTTTAACTTAAAAGAGAAACATCAATATTGATGCTTTCTTGAAGGTTCTTGAGCTTGGAGAACTTAAATTCTTGATTTCTTGGGAAAAAAAATTGAATTTGTGTTCTTGGGGAAAGGAAATGGTTTTCTTGGGAGGATAATTAGAGAAGAAGGGCAAATTATGCCATACGTCATGTTATTAACAATTGGGTTGAGAGGAAAAGACCCAATTAACCCTCAAAAATTTATATTCAAAATTGGATACGACAAGCTTATCGCGATGCAGTCTAATTGTGGTAGTGCATTTCTCTCACCATGACGCGGTCTACCTGCCATCAGGACTAATGCCGATCGCGGGCTTATCACGGTAACCCTCTGGTTTCGTGATCCAAATATGACCCAAACCCTATTTAAAAAATCTGAGATATACTCCTTACATCCTTGAACATGAGATAACTTAAAAATCAACATCTCGAGGTCGGGAAAACTAAACTAAAAATCCTTAAAGTTTAGAGGCCTTAAAAATGACTAAGTCCCCAACACTTATTGAAATTTTCATGCCTTAAGCCCCTTTGCATGCAACTGAAAGTTGAACTAAGCTACGAATAGTATGGGGTACTACAACTATGTGACTTATGAGCTAGTATTAATCTGATGCCGCTAGTTGTGTTCAAAAAGTTGGGGTAGGGGACACCTAAATCGACGTTGATGAGATTATTGATGGTTGATCAGACTATGAAAAAATTGGTTGGTATTTTGTGTGATGTTTAGGTGAAGGTAGATTTTTTCATATTCCTAACTAATTTTGTGATTCTTCATTGTGAGGTAGATTTTGATATTCCTATTATCTTAGGAAGGCCCTTTCTATCCATAAGTAGGACATTGGTTGACATGGAGATGGGACATATAAAATTCAGTCTCAATAATGAACAAGTTACTTTTAATGTGGATCAGTCAATGTGATAACTAAAAAATATAAGGGTGGTGTCTGTTATTGACATTGTTGATGAAAATACATCGATTACACCTATTGAGAAGAGACTTAGTGTAAAGGCATTAGCGAGGGTGATCATGAACTTTAATAGTGATGTCATTGATAAGTCTGATGAGATGGTGAGCACTATTATTGGTAGAGGATCTTATACTTATGTGCCATAAAGTTGGATTGGGACTTGAAGAATAGAGCGACTCCAACTACTCATCTATCTATTAAGAAGCCACACGGTCTTAGAATTAAAGACCCTTCCTTCTTACTTGAGTTGTGTATTTTTAGGGGTTAATAATACCTTGCTAGTTATTGGGACATATTTTATCGATACAAAAGTTGAGGCCATGATATCGGTATTGTAGAGGTTTAAATGGGGCATTGGTTGGACCATTGTGGACATTGTTGAGATTCTAACCAAAATTTATACTCATAAGATTCATCTTGAACCAGAGTGTATTCTAGCATTGAACATCAACTTTGTCTGAATCTACCTATGCAAGAGGTGGTAAACAAGGAGATCATCAACTGGATAGCTACTGATATGGTTTACCCTTCGAAAGTAAGTGGGTGAGCCTGATTCAGCATGTTTTAAAGAAGGGTGGGATCGTTGTGGTCCCTTATGAGAAAAATGAGTTATTGCCAATGAGACCAATTACAGTATGGAAAGTTTGTATGGATTATCGGAAGCTAAACACTTGTACCAAAACGGATCATTTTCTTATGCCATTCATGTATTAGATGTTATTTCTTCTTATAGGTAAAGGATGGTATTATTTTCTTGATAGTTATTTGGGGTATAATTAGATTTCTATTGCCCTCAAAGATAAGGAGAAGACCACTTTCACATGTCCATATAGTACGTTTGGATTCAAGAAGTTGCCTTTCAGACTTTGTAATGCTCTACCTTTCAACATTGTATGATGTCTATCTTTTCTAATATGGTGGAGGATACTATAGAGGTCTTTATGGATTATTTCTCATTCGTGGGTGACTCTTTTGATGACTATTTGGCCCACTTGGCTAATTTACTTCAGAGGTGTGAGGAGTGCAACTTGGTGTTGAATTGGGAGAAATGTCACTTCATGGTAAAATATGGGATATTTTTAGGGCATAAGATTTCAATTAGGGGAATAGAGGTTGACAGAGCTTAAATTGAGGTGATTGAAAAATTGCCTCCAACTATTTCTGTCAAAGGAATTCTGAGTTTCTTGAGGCATACAAGGTTCTATAGGCGGTTCATCAAGGACTTTTTAAAAATTTCAAATCATTTGTGCAAGTTATTAGAGAAGGGGGTGAAGTTTGTGTTTGATGATGTTTGTCTCAAGAGTGCCTAAAAGAGAGGTAGATTTTTGCTTCTATCATTGTGTCTCCAAATCGGTCTCTTTTATTTGAGGTGATGTCTGATGTAGTGCTATGGTACTAGGAGTTGTCCTAGGCCAAAGATACCAAAAAATAATTCATCCTATCTACTATGCCTACAAAGCACTCAACCCCATACATAAAAATTATATGGTGACTGATCAGGAGTTACTTGCAGTGGTGTTTACTTTGGAGAAATTTTGGTCCTATTTGATTGGGACCAAAGTCATTATACATACTGATCATGCAGCTTTGGGGTACCTTATGGTAAAGAAAGATGCGAAGTCTAGTTTAATTTGTGGGTACTATTATTGTAGGAATTCAATTTTGAGATCAAGGATTGGAAGGATATAAAAAATCAGGTTGTAGACCATTTATTTTGCATAGAAGAGGAGGCGATGCTCAAATTGGGGGATGATCTTGAAACTAATGATACTTTTCCAGTTGAGCGGGTCTTGGCAGCATCACACGACTTAATCCCCTGGTTTGCTGATTTAGTCAATTTTTTGGCAAGTGCCCTCATTCCGAAAGACTTGTTATTTCAGCAACAAAAGTGATTTATGCAAGAGGTTTAAAATTTTTTCTAGGATGAGCCTTTCCTATTTCGAGTGTGTGCGGATGGTGTGATTTGGAAGTGTATTCATAAAATTCAGATGATACACATTCTTGAGGCCTATCACACGTCTCTAGTTGAGGGTCACCATGGTGGTACTCGCATGATCCATATGATCTTGCAGTGTGGTTACTATTAGCTGACTATTTATAAAGATGCACATGACTATACTCATGTTTGTGACCAATGTCGGTGTTAATGAAATATCTCGTAGAAGAATGAGCTCCTCATAACACCTATTCTTGAGCTAAAGTTGGTTGACGTGTGGGGTACTGATTCATGGGTCCGTTTGTGAGTTCCTATGGTATGAAGTACATATTGGTGGCAGTCGATTATGTCTCTAAGTAAGTGGATGCAATTGCGCTTCCCAATTATGAGGGTCGTAGTATCACAACATTTTTGAAGAAGAATGTATTCTCTTAATTTGATATTCCACATGCTATCATTAGCGATGGTGGATCCTATTTTTTCAATCGTCTATTTAATGAGAAGAATGGTATGAAACATAAGGTGGCAACAATCACATAAATCATCTTTGAATGTTGTATCCCCACGCAATGCAAACATCAGAAATACTTCTACTTTTTATGTGCAGTATTAGGTGGATTGTGTGCTATTATTCTAGTTTTGGACAGGTGATTGTAGTTTTCATATCAATTGGTATAGATATCATGTCTTATTTACCCGATTAGGACCCTGT
The DNA here is from genome assembly GCF_002878395.1 of Capsicum annuum. Taxonomy (NCBI): domain Eukaryota; kingdom Viridiplantae; phylum Streptophyta; class Magnoliopsida; order Solanales; family Solanaceae; genus Capsicum; species Capsicum annuum. The sequence continues at coordinate 25,659,895 of NC_061118.1, read as the reverse complement.
TCAAGCAAATTTTGATTTTGTTGTCTCTTAATATGATGTAGTATTTATGAGCTTAGGATATGATATTTAAGTTGCAAAATCTTAGATTTATCCCTATTTAACTAAGTTACACAAAAGGTTATTTAAATGTATTTTAACTATGGTTTAGGATCAACATATACGTTATTTCTGTCATTTATTATGAAATTTGATACTACTGTGGCACCGATTATGGTATAATTTGAATTTTAGTTTTATAGTTGGGTATAATAACTATAAGTTTTGGTTCGAGTCTAGTATCTGGTTATGATATTATCTGGGAGTTCTGGTAATAATTATGGTTGTTCTGGGAGTTGTAGTTTCCCTAAATTTAGTTCGAGTTCGGTATCTGATTATGAGTTCTATTGTATATCATATATGCTGCCTCTTATTATTACTCATTATTTTCGATTTGAATCTGGCATATGGCCTCTTGTTATTATCCATCACTACCAGTTTGAGCCCGACGCCTGGCCACTTGTTATTATCCATCATTACCAGTTTGAGCCCGACGCCTGGCCACTTGTTACTACTCATTGGTGTCGGTTTAAGCCCGATGAATATTTGGATGACTACTATAATTTCTTGTGATTGGTTCAGTTATGGATTATTTATGTTTATTTTCTATAATTACTTCTTGTGTGTCCCACTGGCTTATGGGGGCATGATTGGGTTAATTGTCTTTTTAGTGTGTCTGACGGGTTTATGAGGGCCTAGTTAGGTTATGTTTGGTTTTCCTTTTATTGCTGCGTTATTTATCTTTTTCTATTGCTTTTACTTTTTACTTTATCGCATTTACGTAGCTCTATAGTTGTTTACCTTTCTATCCCTATTTACTGTATGACTTAGACTACACCCTCGCATTTTAGTTGTACTTTTTCTACATGAGCTCAGTCAGTCGATGATTCCTATTGAGTATCTATTGGTTTGGTACTCATACTACACTTCTACATCTTTACCCTGATTGAGATTCAAGTACTAGCAGTCGACGTTGACGTGATTCCTATTTTTCAGTACTGATCTGGAGCAAGGTGAGCTTACTTTTGTCCGAGGCTGATCCTCTTCTATCTACTCTACTTTAGTCTTTTGTAGGTGAGACTGCTTGTATATGTTGTGTATATTTTGAATTCTGTCTAGTACTCTGGGTATCTCTTAGTAGTGACTCTAGTATCGACCTTATCAGTTCTTGGGAGGGATTCATTTTTATATTTTGGTCCTTTTCCTTCATTGATTTTGATATACTTTATATGTTTCCTTTCTATTTTTTTGCTTACTATTACTACTATTACCGTTAATGTGCTCTTTTCTGGTTTCTGCCCATTAGCTCGTTACTTGTCATTTCGAGCTATAGCTTGGCTTACCGGCTGGTCGGATAAGGTAGACGTCATCATGACTTGAGAAATTGGATTGTAATAGCTTATGGAGGCAAGAATTATGTGGCATAAATGTTTTTAAAATAATTATTTTATCACTTAGGCAATAATTTTAGGAACACTAATAAAATTGTTCTATCAACTAGAAATCATATTTTAGGATGTTTAATTTATGTGAAACCTATTAAAATTAAGTTTCGAGCTTGTCCATTAATTTTCAACATTTTTTTTATCTCTGCACTTTTAAATAATTTACGGCGCACTTTTAAATAATCTTATGCATTTTGAATAAATTGCTAAACTTTTAAAGTAATTTTTGCACTTTAAAAATAAATTTCTTCACTTTAAAATAATTTTTTTGCACTTTTAAGATAAATTTCTGCACTTTAAAACAAATTTTCTGCACTTTTAAAACAACTTTCTGCACTTCACAGTAATTTTTCTGCACTTCAAAAACAGTTTTTCTGCACTTTTAAAACAATTCTTCTGCACATTTTGACAAATTTTCTGCAAAGTTTTATTAATTCTCTGCACTTGTTTTAATCAATTTTATGCATAGTTTGATAAATTTTTCGTGCCTTTTTATCTAATTCCAATCAACTCTCTTCATACTTTAATCAATTCTTTTTTGTAGCACTTTTGAAATAACTGACAGTCTTTTAATCATTTTTGACGATAAGAAAGTACTTGTAACTTAGGTATTATGCTTATAGGTCTAAGTTATATAAGAAATAATGAACAATTATTTTGAAGCATGCTTATTGCGTAATCAATTTTTAATTAATCAAGAGACTTTTTATGAAACTATTACATGCTAAGTGTTATCCCTTGTTGTTTTGCTTGATGTGAATTTGAGTCTAATTAGGCATTCTAGTTTTCCTTTTGTCTAGATCCATTTCGAAAGTAGAAAGTCCAATGCCTCTTGATCATTAAGTTCGGACCAGTAAACAATTTAGGAAATATTTGTTTTATCATTTTTAGAATGCCTCTAAGTTTAATAAACAAACTAGGTGGGACGGGTAGATAGATTGGATATGATGGAAGTTGTCCCAAGCATATTTTGACAATACAACATACAACATTGTCACCCATTAATAAGTCAGATGTTGATCCGAATAGGATAAAATTAACCTTAGTTTAAATCTTTCGAATTTATTTTTCTCCTTTTTTTTACATTAAATATTTATTTGTTTAGGGTAGTTAGGTTTATTATCTAAATAATCCTTTTCGCTATATAAATTGTGTTATTTCTGTCTCCTGGTTTATCTGATTTATATTTTTTTTGCATCTTATAATCACCTAGATAATTGACTATTAGAAATAATTAAGTTTATGTCTTGGTTATTTATTATTTTTATCACTTAGTAACATTGAGTTTATAAAAATAACTGACCTTTGTTTATCACATAGAATGCCCACATAATATATCACGTAGAATTCTAGAATGGTGCCCTAACACACCTAAATTTGTTCGGTGGCCACTCTTATCTTACACCATCCTAAAAGGAGTTGTCACATCGAATTTTGCTTTTCACAAGAAAAATAGAGCGCGACAGAGTGTGTGTGTATTTACGAATAACTTCTTTTTGTTTGGAGCATAACTCCTTTTATACACTTTCATGGATTTCTTTATCATGGTCATAATATTTTAAACTAAACACGTTTTAGAATATTCAAAAATAAATCATTCAGCTAGAATTTAATTTTCTGTGAATGAGTTTTTGAAAAGACAAATTTCATTGAGTATCATTCATGAGTTGTATGAATATCTTTTCAAATTCATATTTATTTATTGCTAATTGAAATTATTATATTTACTAATTTCAAGTGTATTGTGTTGTCAAGTTATATTGCTTAGTTTTCATGCTTATTTGAAAATATAGAACTTTCCTTGAATGTGATTTGAGGTGACTTACTAGGCAGATTTTTAGTTAAAAAATGAAAGTAGGTCTTCCTTAATAAGTCATGAACAAAATCAACCTACCTAAGTTATGGTTATCCTTAGTCAGCCCTGTTGACCCTAAATGAATTGTTTCTCATTTTGTTGATATGTCAAATTTTAACACGAGGCTAATCTTTGTTATCAACCTATTTTTCACTCTACTTTTTTTTTCTAGATAAAAATTTTAATGCAAAACCAATGTGAGGAGTAGTTATTGAAAAAAATTGATAATTGTTATTGATCTTATTGATATTAAAAAAATGTTATAAAAAAAGAGGTTACAAAGAGAATTTTGGACAGCGACATCTTGAAAAATAAATAAGAGATAAAAAAAAGGGATGGAAAGTTGGAACGACCCGTTCGTCATTACTAAATTATACATGTTAAATTCATGAAAAATCTTATTTTTCAATCCTTAATATTAACTTGAGTCCAAAATAATCATCAATCATTTATTATGTCACCTCAAACTTTTTGGATAAAATTTAAATCTTTTGATGTGTCTAGATAGACTTAAGTCCGATGAATTTAATTATTTATGAGAAATAATATCAATCCTTTAGTTTGGAAGTTCTTTAGGTCTGAATTAAGGTCGTACAGGATCCTCAACACAAAGTTAAGTTTCAAAATTTTCTTTCGATACGGTCTCGATATGAGTTTCTATTAGGGTCAACTTCAAACGCTTATATCTCCTAGAATGGAAGGATTTAGGGGGGATAATACCCACCAAATCAAGGATCTCTGAGTCCTCTTTCTAACGCTATAAATCGTTTGTGAATCCAAATTCGAATAAAAAAGTTATGATTGTTTTACTAAGCACTATTCAGGATGAAATGGGAATTTCGCTGTTGCAAAAATCTAATGGTATTTAAATTAGTTTCAGCCGTATTTTAGGTCTAAAAACTCCAAACTTTGTTTCCCAACCCTAGAGAGGTGATTTTTCAAAGGTTAAGGAGAAAGTATTTTGATGAGGTAAGTTTTTTCATTATTTTCTTCTCTTTTAATCTTTAACATCTTAGAATCCTTAGAAATACCTTTCAAGGTGGATTTGTTTGGGTAAAACTTAGGTATTTTTAATATGACCTACAACTGATTTTAAATTATAAATTAAAGATTCCGAACCTGATTTTCGTAAACTAGAATATGAATTTTGATATTAGAAATCTTGAATTTCATAAAGATAAGATTTTTTTGCATAAAACTCCATTAATGAAGATGAGTTAAGCCTAAAAGAAACTAATTAATAGTTAATTGGCTTTGAAAAATCATATAGACCTTGAATTAAGGGTAGAATTAGCGGGTTTGAATCCCCGAGATATTTGTTTGAAGAGTAATTGTTTAAATACTCTTATTATTGCTTAAATTTTAGATGATTGATTATTACAAGGCATAAAGGAAAGGGAAGAACATTCTTTTTACGACTTGCTTCTTCTAAAAGTTTGGCGCCTAGGTAGGCTAGGTTAATGGGTAGAAGACTATGTTATTTTATATTTTCATAATTAAGAATTTCACTTTAATCTCGAAAATTATGGTATTGATTGATAATGTGTTACTTCTGTGATACTATGTGTTATGTGTCTAGAAAAAAATATTTATGGATAAAGTGTGAAAGCATGATGTCATTAAGTTATACTAGTGATGAATCTGGTTAAGTTACAAAGATATTAAGTTGTAGGTTGTGCAATAATGTGATGAGAAGAATTAAGCTACGATCAAATATTGATGAGCATGGTATATCTAAGGGATAACTGACTTGAATCATTATTAGAATTGTATTATGTGAAAAGAGGTTGAGGATAATGATATGCTTGGATGTGGTAGTTATAGGTGGTAATGATCGAATCTAAGTTGCGGTATTTAAAAAGGTAGTGATATTTTAATTATTAATGAGTAATTAAGGCTCCAATGGTGACTTGTATGCTTAAGTGTTAAATTGTGATTTATTTTATGATATTCTTGTTTTGGTATTAATAAAAATATTCCATCTATCAGCTGCCTATGAGAGACTAAATTGGTGATAATGACGATTTATTAAATTGTACCTATGAGAAACTTGTTTGAAAATGATAATTCGTTGAAGTAATGTCCTGAATGGTTTGTTGATAATCATGATGAATTATTGAAATAATGCCCGTGAGTGGGTCAAACTGTTGATAAATGAAAGAACTTGATCTAATTGTCTTATGATTTTAAGTGTACTTGTAAATTTAGTACGTCATATTGTATTATGAGAGATAGTGTAAATTTGATAAAATGTATATAATATGGTTATGAAGTATTGGGTACCACACTGGTACAAATATAAATATTAATATTACTTATTTATGGAGGATCAGGTACCACACTGACACGACTAAACATTGATATTACTTATTTATGAAGAATCAGGTACCACGCCGATACAGTACATGGACTTTCATTATTTTCTGTAGGTCATGACCAGTTGGGCAAAAAAAAGTCACTTAGAATATGGGTACAAATTATTGTTGATTTTGAATGATCGTGTGGTTTAATAAGATAATAATGAGTAGATGATGATCTCAATGCGAGATTTAGTAAAACATAATTGTTACTTATGGAAAGATTGTTAGTAGCAATATAGCAGACGTTAAATGTCTATATTGTTGTGAGATGTCATTGGATCAGATGTCATGAGACGACACGGTGATAATAATTTACGCGCCCCATTTTTCTCATTAAAAGCGAGATTCGACGTAACAACTATTTTTGGGATGGTAAAATAGTGAAGGGTCACCACTTAACGAATTAAGGTATGTTAGGGCACCATTCTAGGCTAATTATGAACCAGTTAATTAATCTACGTCACCAGAAGTTCGGGTAAGGACTCAAGTTACCTCAAAAAGAAGGTGTTAGGCACCTTTTGAGGTCCACAAATATGATTTTCAGACAAATTCATATTTTACGTAGGAATTCTACGTGATAAGAAAATGTCACTTATTTTAAAAAGGTTAATACTAACTAAGTGATAAGGTAATGAATAAACAAGATATGTTACTTAATTATTTCTAATTATTAGTTATCTAAGTGATGATAAATATAAGACAATAAACAACATAAAACAGATAAACAATGAGACAAAAATGACACAATTTATAACAAAATATTTATATTAAATTAACAAACCTAAACTATCCTAAGCAAATAAACATATAAAGTAAAGAAAAATAAATTCACAAGGTTGGACAAAGGATTTATTTTATTTTATTCGGATCAACACCGAATTTATTAATCATTACCCGACTCATTAACCAACAACAGAGTTATTAAAGAATGGCAATGTCGTATGTCACATTTTCGAATTATGCTTGGGTTACCATATCTCTAAATGTCTACCCACTCCCACCTAGTTTAGTTATCAAGTCTACAAGCATTCTAGAAAAGAAAGGATAAAACTATCTAGTTATACCTATATATATCTGAATGTGGATGAGACTTTGGTTTTAATTTGCCTACATATCTCTAATTTTATGAGAATCTGACCATATGTAGTTCTAGATTTAGGAATGAACTATTCCTAATGAATGTTAATGATAAAGGACGGGCACGAATAATGATATCATGGGTTGGTGAGATTGGAGTGAGTAAAACTTGAAACAAAAACGAGCAGAGAGGTATAAAAACGGAGGTCAAGTGAGTTTCAAGTTGAGTTTATACGATGAATAGATAAATAAGGTGATATTTCAAAAATAGGAGTGAAAATTGTTCATGTTTATTACTCTTTCTTTCATTACCTGCATACCTTTTCAGTGCACTAGATAACAAGGGTTAGAGCATATAAACAATAAGTAATCGCTAGATGAAAAATAAATATGAGAATAAAGAAAGAGTATCTGTTGTATTATTCAATTAGCTATTGGGGCTCTTAATGCAGTGTTGGATCACTCCGTCGGGCCTCTCAATGCAGTGTTGGATCGATTGTTGGGCTTCTCAGTACAATATTGGATCAGCTGTTGTGCCTCTCAATGCGGTGTTAGATCAGTTGTTGGGCTTCTCAGTGCAATATTGGATCGGCTGTTGGGCCTCTCAATTATTGTTAGATCAGCTATTGGTCTTCTTGATGTAATTTTGGATCGGATGTTGGGCCTCTCAATGTAGTATTGGATTACCTATTGGGTTTCTCAATATAATATTGGATTGGCTCTTGGGTCTTTTAATATAGCGTTGGATCATTCATTGGTCTTTTTAATACAATATTAGATCAGTTGTTAGGCCTTTCAATGTAGTGTTGGGTCAGTTGTTAGGCTTCTTAATGCAATATTAGATTGGTTGTTGGGCCTCTCAATGTGGTGTTGGATCAGTTATTGGGCTTCTCAGTGCAATATTGGATCTGTTATTGGGTCTTTTAATATAGTGTTGATCAGTTATTGGGCTTCTCGATGCAATGTTGGATTAGCTGTTGGGCTTCTCATGATGGTAACCATTCGACTGTCGTGGAGTGGTTCCTATCATCTGTACCTATTGATCCTACGCTCAAAGAAAATTTGTGAGTTTGTAAAAGAAAAGGTTTATTTGTGCCTCTGTCTCAATTGAAGTGTCTTCTTTTTGTTGTCATCGTCCGATGATGATCCTCATCCGAGTATTTACTTGGGTAGAAGAAAAATAAATAATTTCAAATATTGTTTGCAAATAGTTGTTGTAAAAGTGATAAGTAAAGTTTGTTGTAAAACATATGAAATGTTGTTGAATCATTGACTGTGACATATTTTGAAACAATACAACATCTTATAAGAACTCGTTCACAAGAAACTTTTGAGGACCACTCAAAAACTCAAAAAAATTTGCCCCAGTATAGAGTTGTCTTATTGAAAAAATTACAAAATACTGATTGTAAGAATTTTTGAGGTCGTCTCAAAATTTTTGCTTAGTTCATAGTTATGTCAATACCATGCCCTTATAGAATTTTTGAGGTCCTCTCAAAAATTCTGCCCCAGTTACAATGCTTATAGAAAGGGAAAAGAGAATTTTATTATAATGTGATGGAACTTCATAGAAGCGCCCACACATTCCTCTTAAATGGGAATCAGGTCGGACGTAGTTTCAATTATGATGTAATAGGTCACGAAATATCTCTTAACAATGTCTGAATTGATGGGCTTGGACCAAACTATGCCATCCATTTCATCGAATATTAGTGCTCCTTCAATCAAGACTCGACAAAATATGTAAGAACCTTGTCAATTTGGCAAGAATTTTCCCTTTGCCTCATCTTAATGTGGGAAAATCCATTTTAAAACCAATTGTCCAGGTGTGAAGCATATTGGCTTATCTTCCACATCTTCGACTTTACTAACAGATTCCTCAGGGATTTCATCTTTCTCTATATCTTCTAATTTTGTATGGTCTCTGTCAAAGTCTCAGATTCAACATTTTTAAAAGTGATTTTGTTGTAAAAAGAAATAGGGAATATCAATAAACAAAAATAAAGCCTTTATTAATGTTGCTAAAATGTCTCAAACATCGTGTTAAATCAGAAAAAAATAAGATGAAATTGTAAACTAGCTCAAACATTGAGGCTATTTATTTCAAATATCATGAAAATATAAAAAAATCTTTCAGTCTGCCCGTGTGCCTAGTGAGGTCCAGCTGTTGAGTTTAGTTTTTTGTCTGTTACTTTGACTAGGGGATCCTTTCTTCTTATTGATGATGACATGCTGATCTAGGTCAGAACTATTGTTCTACACTGATAGGAGTACCCTTTTTACCCTCAAGGAACCAGATAGAATGTTCTAAGTCCATATGTTCATCAATATCGAGCATATTCACCTGCTGGTCTGGAAGAGGATTGTTGGCGACATTCAATGTTGGGTTCTTCAACTGGATGACTTTGGTGTTGATTGATTATTGAATCTTATTTTTTAGAGCAAAACATACCTCGATGGGGTGCCCTCTCATCCCATAATGGTAGGCACAAGTATGATCATGACTATACTATGAAAACTTAGTATAAACCAACACGATAGGAATAGGTGTAACGTGGCCCGCTTCTTTGAGTCGTTCATATAATAGGGCTATGAGTTCGGGTAAATGTGTGTATTGTTTCTTTTAGAATTTGGATTTATGAGCAGGATTGGGAGATGGAACGTGAGCAGGTCGGGGTGTTTGGGCATGAGTTTGTTGTGCATTATATACAGGATAGGAAAATCTTGAGAATTGTGGGTACATTTGATATAGAGTAGACGTTTGGTATAATGAGGTCTGATATAGAATTGGGTAAGGAGGAATTAGGTAGGGCATTAGGGTTGTGGATAGGGTGGAGGTGGAGTAGGGGTTTCATAACTTAGAACACTCTCAGAAGGCTAGGTTACTATCACCGCACCTATCTTTTTTTTCTTGTTCTCTAAGGTCCCTCCAGATTGTGAAGTTTTTAAAAATTCTAGACTGATGATACTTCCGTTCATTAGATATTCTTCCCACATTTCCCTTACCTTGATGATCTTGGAGAAACTTTTGTCCATGACGGTTATCATTTTTTCAAGGTATTGTGGCTCTTAAAATTGAACAAATTACTCCTTTATTTGAGAGCCCTCAATTGGGGGTCGATCTCTCGCAACCACGGTCCCCCATCTCATAGCATAGTCTCGGAATGACTCATTTCATTTCTTCCTCAATATTTTCATATAGAACCAATTAGGAGCACTTTCAATATTAAATCCAAACCATTTTAGTAAGTCAGTCGCCATATCAATCCAGACAACCCATTTTTTTAGATCTTGTTCCATGTACCATGTTAAAGCCTCCCCAGTGAGACTTTTCATTAACATTTTCATTCTTATCTTTTCGTTCTTTCAAACTCCCACCAATTTGTCACAATACATATGCAAGTGGGATTTGGGATCTCCAGCCTTATTATACAACTTAAATTTAGGAGGTTTGTACCCCTCCGGAAATTCCATATCTGGGTGAACACACAAGTCTTCATAACTAAGCCCTCTCAATCCCTTAGTTCAGTCTAGCTTTCTTAGCCTTTTGACCTCAGATTTCATTGTATAATTACTTTCTGGAGGATTGAATACAAGCTAAGGGTAGATAGGTGGAAGTGTTTCAACATATATGGGGTTCAAATTATTGCTACCAGATGCATGATGGTGGTACACGTTTGGGTTTGGAGGCTTTGTGAAGACATATAAGTGGAGTTTTTGGGATCTTGGATATGTTGGGTAGGCACATATACAGGATTTGGAATGTTTTGGTTGATTTGGACGAGATTTGGGAGGCGTTGGATGTTTGAAGGAATTTGAGATTGAAGGGGAGGAATTGGATGATTGGGAGGAGTTTGGGATTTTAGGATGTCATAATTGTGGATTTGCAGCTCGAGAGTACTCAGATTAAGAGAAAGTTTGGCTAAGTTGTGGACCTGCACTAACTCACCTTCTAACTACAAAATTTTTGCTTCATTTTCAACATCATTTCATTTTACCCAGCATTAATTTCTCCCTATGATCTAGTTCCGTATTTATCCACAACATTATGACGGTCTCCTATTACTTCTTTACCCTTGAGACTTGCAGGTAGAGAAGAAAGAGAAGGAGGATCCCCTTTCGATCGAGTGTGAGGAGGATCCCCTTTCGATCGAGTGTGGTAGGCAGAGTGCACTAATCAACCTTTTGGGAGAGGAAAAACAACAACAAAAGAACAAAAAAAAAATACAAAAAAAAAACAGAAGTTAAAAATTAGTACAATAGTGACATAGACAAGTAAATATAATAGCACACAATAAGCACGTTATTTGATGTTTCCTATTTTGGGACCATCTTTTGAGCCAGAGGTAGGCCTAGCGTTGTTTGAGAGAAAATTATGCCATAAAATAATGTCATTTGCTCATAAATGAACCCTAAATCATTAAAAATTTTGTTGAACTAAATTGTCTCATAAATTGAAAGAACGAAAAATACAAGGAAATCATAAGGAAAACTAAGACGGCCTTTACTCGATTTGTCAAATTTATGACGTTGGGGGTACCATTGAACCTACAAAATAAAGTGTTGTCCTATTCAAACCCAAAGAGAAAATGACAACACTTAGGTATATTTATCTCTAAAAATGCATAAGTAATTAGGCATTCTTTTTTGGAATTATAAAATCCCTTAGAACTTAGGGCATGACTTTCTAAACAAAATATCCTAGGCTTTTGAGATGCTTATTCCTTAGTAAAGGAATAAACATTTAAGATCTAGGAATAAGAGTGGTTTCATGACACAATTCCCTCAAGTGGATAACTTGAGAGTGGGAAAGCTCATGACTGCTGACGCACCGCTGATCGATCGATTCATGAGGCATTTTCCGAAGGGTATTTTAGGAATGACCGTCCGTACAACCACACAACCATTTTTAAAAAGAAAATAAAAAAAATTCCAAGTGGAGGAAAATATGAGTGGAATGATAATTTATAGAAAGCGATAACATAAAGCAATGAACAAAAAATACAATAACATATTCAATAATATAAAATGTAAATAAGTACAAAAAATAAGACAACATAAAGTCAAGAAACAAGAAAAGGGAGGGAAAGGGATAGACATGGGGAGATATATAAAAACACATAAAGGAAAAGGGAAAAGGACTAACATGTGAAAAACAAATTAAAATGACAAAACAAATAATAATTACTAAAATTCACAAACATTAAAAAGAAAATTCAGACTAATAATAGAATCCTGCATAAAATACAAACTCATAATGGTTAGAACCTAAGTACTCCTAGCGGAGTCGCCATACTGTCGCACCCTATTTTTCTCATAAAAATATTATCAAGTGAATTCAACGATTCACAACTCTTTTTAATTATAAAATTTTACAAAATAGTTTGTTTAAGCTTTAAGTAATCTAAATAATTTCAGTTTTACCTTTAATCAGTTTGATTCTCTCAAAAGTAATAAATATAATACGAATTTGTAGCCTAGGTAGTTCAAATCTCCATGGGGTGATATCTTAAACTATACAAGAATTTGATAGAGTATGAGCATGAAAATCCTATACATATTGGCCTCGTCAAGGGACCCTTAGTTCAGGTTCCAAGGCTTCCAGATTTCGTTTTGGGTTATTTGATTGATTATATAAAAAATAGAACTATTGGTGTGGTTTCTACGTTTAGTCAAAATGATATCAGATGAAATTTGATGGTTTCATCGAGTTTAGAATGTTAAATTTGGTATGGTGGCATAGTTTATTTGTTCACACGGGGTTCTAAACGGATCTCGAGCATCCGATCGAAATCCATTTTGGACATAAAAAACTTGATGCCATATGTTGTTGGTGTAACCGGTTAAGCGGCCATTTCACCGTTACGCGATCATCGCTTTAGTGATATTGAGTTTATTTAGCGGCTCTTGGTCCTTGGCCATTTGACCAAGAGCCTCTTAAGCAATCAATATCCACTTTAGCGGCCTAGGCACTACTTTAGGGATACTCAAGCCCCCGTGTCAGGCTACTTTAGCAGTCGAGAAGCCACTTTAACGATAGTCTCTTAAACGACTGGGTAACCACTTAAGCGACACCCGGGATTTTAAAATTTCCTTCTTCACCCAAAATCTCCATTCATTTTCTCACCATTTACCCAGTATTTTGAGAGATTAAAGAGAGAAAAAAGTAGGGAATCATTCATTGAAGCCAAGGTAAGCTAGACCAACACTCCTTGGTCATTTTTCATGAAATATTCTTAGAAATTAGGTATTTAAATACCTAGAACTTAGGGGCTAATTTGGGCCTCAATTTCTAGACCATTTATGCTCAAATTTTGAGCACACACTCATTGTCCTTTGAGGGACCTCATGACAAATTTAATTTTAGATTTTATTTGTGAGCTCCGCAGGCCCATTCTTGACCTAAATTTTGTACTGACCATTTATAGAGAAATATGAGTCTCATTTTACTCCTAATGACATGTAGATGACTATTTTGATAGCGCAATGGCCTTTTGGAATCGGAGAAAAGGCAGATGATTTGTGGACGATTCAAGGACTTGCAATTCAACATCGAGGTAGGCTTTGATCTACTCATGTTCGCAAGATATTGTGTGATATATATTGTATGTTAAGTAAGGATGACAGAATATTATTATGGGTAGGATACTGTGACTTAGCCTAATTTATGAATTTTGGGGGTAGAAGTGTAAATCGACCTTTAAGATGAAATACATACTATAGCGATAGAAGCCTATCATCCTAGATTGTAAGCATGTTAACCATAGCTGATGTTAGGTATCCTTTCGTATAAGGTTTATTAATTGATTCGGTGGATTATAATAGTTTCTTGAATTACAGTATTGATAGTATGCTATGTCACACCCCGAGACTACCCCTTGGATGTCACACGCTACTTAGAACCACAAGTGATCCTAAGAAAACCCATGATACTTGCATAACTCGTGAGTAACTGAATATGTTACATAAATATGGAAGAATTAAGTGGAAAAGATGTATTTTCTAAATATATTCCATACAAAACTACTTAAAATGATTACAACCCTTGTTATACAAAACAAATTGAAAATAAATGTATCAACTTTAAATGCCCATCTATGAAGCTTATACTAATATTGACAATAGGTAGCTGGGAAATGATTCCTAGCTAACCTTAACTAATACGACTGAATGAAGAATGCAACTAGAACTACCGTTGACTCGAGTCCTTGAATCAAAAGAACTCATCACCTACTGGCTGGAAGTTACGAACTGTCTGATTATGATATGTGGGCTACAACTGGTACTTACATTATGAGATAATGTAGCACATAGACATATATGTGGGTCAGTACTTCTAGAATGAACGAAGTATGTGGGGTGAATATAATAAGTAAAACTAAATAGATACATAATCTTAAAACATGCATGCTAAGTGCAAGTAGACTCACCAAGAGACTGAAATAAACTGAAGGCTGAAGTATCTTAAAACATGAGTAACAAACATAATCTGATAAGCTGGTGAATTACTACACTTAGTTTCTTAAGTCTTTACTTTTATAGAATAAGCACAACAGAAGCTGGGTAACTTTTAAATCATGCAGGTTAAGTGTTAAAAGACTCACCTTGATCATACATAAACTGAAAGCTGAAATCTCATGGATAATAACTTATGTAAAACAATAGCTAAATAAAACTATGAGTCTTTACACTTAGTTTCTAAAATCTTCACTTTTATTCTTTCTTATAGGGGATTCTTCTAGCCGAAATAAACCATGTGAGCTACCATGGAGTCCAGCATCTTACCCATGTTGGGGAGAACTGTTCTACCCTTTCCATCGAAATAGAACCTTAATCTTAGGTGATCAATATACTTCATCCATATTGGGAAAAATCATAACCTACATTGGCTCGTAGGTTCTAGGAATTTAGGATACGCTCATCCGTATTTAATTCTTGGTGCTAAATACTACTCCCAGAATATTTATATGCACGTACTTTAAGAAATCCACCTTAAAATAGTATAAGAGTTTAAAGACTAAAAATCAGTCATGCTTCTCTTTCTTTAGATCATAGTCAGAATGAACAATTGTGGATTTCATATCTTATCTTAGGATCAAAAGATCAATCTTTCTTGAATCATGCCATAATGTATGTGAATGAAGTTTCAAAATCTTAAACTTCCTTGTAAACTTAATGTTTGTACTTAAACTTGAAATTCATGCTTTGTTTCATAGAAATCCATAACGAAACATAATGCTCAATAATCACCTTGAAATATTTCAACGATATCCAGTCAATATAATGAAAATTCAAATCACAATATGAATCTTACAAATCAAAACATGAATATATTTAAACCTTGACGTACATAAAGCTTTAAATCACGTGGTGGTATCATACTTCAAGAATATATCAATTTGGGTACGAACCCTAATTCAAAATAGGTAAAGTCAATTTTAAAATCTTGCACTTAGGGGACAAGGAATGAACAATAACCACGTTCATAAACCCCATATACCTCGATTGGATGAATTCTTAAAGAAAGCTTGAAATTGGAACTTAACTTCTTGAGTTCTTGAGGGAAGAAACTTTAATTTTGTTCTTGAAAAGAGAGGAAGTGTTTACGTAAGTTAATCTCATGAAAAGTGGGCAATAACATGTTTTAATGCCCCATAATTCAATTAAGAAGGATTAGAAATGGTTTAGGGGTGTGAAAAGACTTTAACGCCCTTAATATAAGTCAAAATGGAGCAACTTTTGACACTTTGATTTTTTTGTGCGGCGCACTCCAATAGCACACCTCAGGTTGTGCAGCGCACAGCAATAGCACACCTCATCCAGTGGCAATTTACGATTGTCATGCAACGCATGGTCATAAATTTTTTCTCGTGTATCGGATTAAGGCAAAATTGGTATTGTTGGAAAGCTAATTCAATTATCTAAAACTTGATGGGTCTTGCGATGCAAAATTCCACATATATAAATAGTTATACACGTTCAAATCTGACCCTTGTAGAATCAAATACCAAAATTTTTCCAAATCAAAGGCTCTTAGCTCAGTTTTGCTCTAAGTGATTCCCATGAATATTTTTCACCTCGATAGCACTTTACACATTAGGATAATGATCATGACACATTTATTCAAATACAAATCATGGGATTAGATTTTAGACATGTAGGAATGACAGTTTGATTTCTAGATTAAAAATGCAGGGTATTATATTATCTCCCCCTTGGAATCATTCGTCCTCAAATGATGGTTAGGATTTTATTGAAACTTTAAAAGTATGGAATAATTTATACATGATATGTTTGCTAATGAAGGGTACAGTTGAGCTGAAACATTAAAAATTCAATCATGAAACTGATTTCTAAGCTGACTTGACTTTATTGACTATAAGGAGTTGATTCATGCTGAAAGTTTAGAACTCACTTTGAGATACTAATGATATGATCTTACATATACAACTGTGAAGTGATAACTGATACAACAAAATGGCAAGAGTTACTAAGGATGGAATAGGGTACGTAACTTTTCATTGGGAATTGTCCCTCAATAAGACACGTATAGGAATCAAAAGAAAAGGGCTTCATGGCATCGCCAAGTATACTATATAAGCACGAATCATGAGACAACGAGACTAAGGCCATACAAGGGGTATTACAATGTATAAGATGGAATACTTGGAAAATTGAGATCACTCACTGAGCATTTATGAACTGAATCATGACCAAATATCTGAATCTTAGACATGATACATGGACTTAATTGGATTCACAAGTTGTATGGACATGAATGACTTACCTCATGGAATAGCCATACTCATAAAACTTTGGATAGTAAGACTCGACGGAAAGAAGGAAAACCATATGAGCTTATCTTGTCTGGTTGCTAAACTGAAGTGCTAGCTATACTGGCTGAATCATACTAAAAGTTTATACTCAAGTGGAGTATTTATCCAACACTTTTCTAAGAAGTTCTAATAACATTGGGGAGCATAGAATTCTCAGGCATGATATGAGAGAGATATCTGAACTAGGAATCTTAATATGGCTACAACTTCTATAACATGGAACATAGTCCTATAAAACATAAGCTACTGTAGAATTACTATGCCTTAGGCAAGGCAACTGCTAACTTTCAAGCTTAGCCACGCTTATCAAATGCCCCCTCAATTATACTTTTCCCCTTTAAATACCATGTTCATTTGATTTAACTTATAATTCTTACATGGGTACATATATAACTAAGCTATCCAAAGTCTGAGTTAAGCTACACGGTTTCACCATGTTTAAGACTACTTTAAAATTATAAGATATAACACACAACATCGTAATACTAGTCTAAGCCATGAATGTGATACCCCATGCGTGTTTTATAACTCTCATCTTAAGAATAAATTCTTCTTACCACTTAAATAACTAAATTCAACCTCTTACTAGGAATTCACTAGCACACAATGCACCCATCCACTTATATACCAACATAATGTTCAAGCCTATAATTATAACCACATATGAAATTCTAGACAAACAACGTACCAAAGCATCTTTTCCATATTCTCTAATACCTCTACCAATAACAACTTCCATGCACTATCCCCAAGAAAACATGCATGAAATTTCAACTAACCATGACGTATATCAAAAGGTCTACCTCATTATTCCTTCAAGATTATAGCCTTACATAGAATGAGCATATACCAATCTTTCCCTAATATGGAATATTTACTTACTCCTATCTAAAAAATTGTTCATCACTACTATCTTGATATAAGGAGAGGTCACTGAAAGTATATAACATGAGGACCTGAAGTATGAAAGAATACTATGCATAACTTGGAAACTTAATTGAGGCCAAAGGAATAAGTATCCACGGCATTGATTCATTAAAGAGATCTAAACTTAGGACATACATAATATAATCTGAAATTCTCTGATCATTAAGAGTATAGCATGACTACTTGGAACTGAACATACTGTAAAGTATGAGTAAATGAGTCATTAGCTGCATGACCTGAGTTTAAAGTTCATTAGAACATGATTCATAGTGCTGAGTGAACAGGAACTCCTCATACTGGGAACTGGGAGCATACATGATTTTATGGCAATTGCATGAATATGAGCTATGATCATGAAGTTGAAATGTAAGGCTTGAGTAAATGTCGTGATACCTAAAGTACAAAATTTTTACCAAAATAAAAATGGGTCGGACATTTTCCTCCTCTACTTTTGTTCTATAATACACTGGCATCACTACTAGAATCTGAGAGCCTGACTTGGTTCTTTGTTTTATCATCTCCCCCTTAGCTTTAAGTTATTATGCTAAGTCTCTGAACCCCTATAATAAACTCTAAACTGAACTGCAACCACTTTACTCTAGATTCTGAGATATAAAAAATACACATAAATAATAAACTCACCCTAAAAGACTACACCTAAAAGTGTAAAACCCGCTGCTAGTACTCCCTTCTGAGGTACAACTCTTGACTTTATATAGCCCCACTAGTTATAATATAATAACTTAAACATTGAATAACTTAGAATCATCATGAGAATCATCATACCCTGAGTTCACACCATCTAGAGTTTCAACTCTTCTTTCTATTAGCTTAATCATCCAAGATTCAAACTTAGATTCTAACACTTAACATGGATATTCCCATACTTTTAATGAACTATACTAACTTTATTCTTTAACACTCCCTTAATATGTAATATCCTTAACTTTTCTTAGCTTCAACAATCATCACATACTTACACCCTTCTTGGCAACATACTTGCCATACTAAACACATAATCTGCCTAGTTTCCTTCATAGCCTACTAATATTATATCTTTAAGCTAATATTTTCCCTAAACCATGAGAATTACCATTACAACACAATACTCAACATCACGACCTATAACTCATAACTTAGTTGGTAAGAACACCATATACTACACTACTAGCCCCATTCGCACTTAACAACTCAGGTTACTATCTAAGCACACATACTTCACCTTGGGTACACCTCTAGATTGCACCCACACCATCATACTTAATTTTGAATCAATAAACTTAAATTCTTCCATACACTATTCTAAGCCTACTGGTTCACCTTTCAGACAACTAGCCCTAAGGATACATAATCTACTAAATTCAGTTAATGCTATCCCACTTTACTACTACTAAACTTCTAGGTTCACAATTCTTACTCTAGGTCATATATTATAATAGGATTCTGAGAAGAGGTCCAAAATCATATCTAAATTCATCTCAATGCATGATTTTTCATGGTCATGAATGAAATCTTTCATACTTTAGAACATAAAGGCACTGATGGGATTTTTTTTGAGCCAACAACAATCCCCTAACTGTCTTCGGGGACCGTCTGAGAAAACTCTATCAATTGGAATTTAAGTTTTACTATTTCTATTACCTCTAAACTAAGGCAGAGTTGGCATGAATGAAGCAAGATGAGGATCTGCATAAGTTTCTTAGAGAACATTTTTTAGAAAGGTCTAAGATATGATAGAAGGAAAATATTTCTTAAATGCCCTGTAGCCTCTCGAAGAAAATTACAAACGTCTTCATACCATTCTGCAAGACTCTACTAGACACAGTTTCATAGAGACCCTAAAACACTTGAACCTTGTGCTCTGATACCAAGTTCGTCACATACCGAGACTACCCCTGGATGTCAAACGGTGCTTAGAACCACAAGTGATCCAAAGATAACCCATGATACTTGCATAACACGTGAGCAACTGAATATGTTACATAAATATGGAAGAATTAAGCAAAAAAGGTGTCTTTGCTAAATATGTTCCATACAAAACTACTTAAAATGATTACAACCCTTGTTATACAAAACAAACTGAAAATAAATGTATCAACTCTGAATGGCTATCTATAAAGCATCTATAGGTAGCCGGGACATAACCTCTAGCTATCCCTAATCAATACGATTGAATGAATAATGCTACTAGAACTATAGTTGACTCGAGTCCTTGAATCAAAAGAACTCATCACCTGCAGGCTGGAAGCTACAAACTGTCTGATTATGATGAGTGGGCTACAACAGGTACCTGCATTAGGAGATAATGTAGCACATAGAAATATATGTGGGTTAGTATTTTTGGAATGTACTGAGTATGTGGGGGCGGTGCAATAAGTAAAATTGAATAGATATATAATTTTGAAACATGCATGCTAAGTGCAAGTAGACTCACCAAGAAACTGAAATAAATTGAAAGCTAAAGTATCTTAAAACATGAGGAACAAACATAATTTGATAAGCTGGTGAATCACTACACTTAGTTGCATAAGTCATTACTTTTGTATAATAAGTACAACAGAAATTGGGTAAACTTTCAAATCATGCTGGCTAAGTGTAAAAAGGCTCACCTTGATCGTACGTAAACTGAAAGCAAAAATCTCATGGATAATAACTTATGTAGAACAATATCTGAATAAAACTGTGAGTCTTTACACAGCTTCTAAAATCTTCACTTTTATTCTTTTTTTGTGGGAGATTCTTCTAACCGACATAAATCATGTGAGCTACCATGGAGTATAGCGTCTTACCCATGTTGGGGAGAGATGTTCTACCCTTTCCATTGGAATAAAACATTAATCTTAAGTGATCACTATACTTCATCCATACTAGAAAAAATCATAACCAACGTTGGCTCGTATTTTCTAGGAATTTAGGATACGCTCATCTACATTCAATTCTTGGTGCTAAATACTACTCCTAGAATACTTATATGCATATACTTTAATAAATCCACCTTAAAATAGTATAAGGGTTTATAGACTAAAAACCAGTTATGTTTTTCTTTCTTTAAATCATAATCAGGATGAACAATTATGGATTTCATATCTTATCTTAGGATCAAAAGATCAATCTTTCTTGAATTATTCCATAATGTATGTGAATGAAGTTTCAAAAGCTTAAACTTCTTTGTAAACTTAATGTTTGTACTTAGACTTGAAATTTATGCTTTATTTCATAGAAATCCATAATGAAACATAATTCTCAGTAATCACCTTGAAATCTTTCAATGATATCCAATCAATATAATGAAATTCAAATCACAATACGAGTCTTACAAATCAAAACATGAATATATGTAAACCTTGATACACATAAAGCTTTAAATCACGTGGTGGTGTCATACTTCAAGAATGTATCAATTTGGGTACGAACCCTAATTCAAAACAAGTAAAGTTAGTTTTAAAATCTTGCACTTAGGGAACAAGAAATGAAGAATAACCATGTTCATAAACCCCACATACCTCGATTGGATGAATTCTAAAAGAAAGCTTGAAATTAGAACTTAACTTCTTGAGTTCTTGAGGAAAGAAAATTGAATGTCATTCTTGGGAAAGGGGGAAGGGTTTATGTAAGTTAATCTCATAAAAAGTGGGTAATAACATGTTTTAAAAACCCTTAATTCAATTAAGAAGGATTAGAAATGGTTTAGGGGTGTGAAAAGACTTTAACGCCCTTAATTTAAGTCAAAATGGAGCAACTTTGGGCACTTTGATTTTTTTGTGCGGCGCATACCAATAGCACAGCTCAGGTTGTGCAACGCACACCAATAGCACACCTCATCCAATGGCTATTTGCGATTTCCATGCAACGCATGGCCTTAGCATGGTCATAACTTTTTGCTCGGGTATCGGATTAAGGCAAAATTGGTATTATTGGAAAGCTAATTCAATTATCTAAAACTTGGTGGGTCTTGAGATAAAAAATTCCATATTTTTAAAGAGTTATACATGTTCAAATCTGACCCTTGTAGAATCAAATACCAAAGTTTTGTCGAATCGAAGGCTCTTAGCTCAATTTTGCTCTAAGTGATTACCATGAATATTTTTCACTTCGATAGAAATTTATACACTAGTATAATGATCATGAAAATGTATTCAAATATAAATCATAGTATTAGAGTTTACATACGTAGGAACGATGGTTCAATTTCTAACTAAAAAATACAGGGTGTTACATGCTAGTTATGCATTAGTAGGACTCTAGGTGATTATTTTATCCTTATCAAGAATGTGGTTTTAGTATGCAGTGCTTAGACTCTTATGATTGTATTGTTTAGATATTGGTAATGACATTCATAGATTATGGTACATTCATACTCTCTTAGTGGTACGATTCCAACCAAAACTATAATTTTACTACTATTCTATAAGAAAGGATTATCTCTCACTTTTTACTTTTAAATGGATTCTGTAATAATGGAAATCTTACCACCTTAATTGATTATTTATGAGGTTTTGGAAATTATACTAAGAAAAATTTTGATACATGGTTTATCCTCTCTTTTACTACTATCATTTACTTTAGTTGTGAGAGACTTCAACCCTTTTCACTCCATTATGATGATTTTGTCCCGGAGTTAACCCCGGGCAATGAATTTATAGTCTTAAACTATTAGAAATGATTTTAGACCATGCATTTATGATATACACACCTCTCCAGAACTATATAGAGTAGACTGATGATGATGATTATTGAAAATTCTAGATTGGGATGAGGTCAGTGTATACGGGTACTCCCAACTCCCCTAGAAGCCCCTTCATCATGAGTCATCATGCTAGAAAAGATAGTTCATCGTAGGTCCTGCATTTGCAAGATATTGAGCTAGGGGAGATGCATATACTGGGTATATTATGGCACTTGAATTGGTTATGATATTATGGATTTACTTTGCATTCATTCATTTATACGCATTGTCTATCACCAGTATATTACCTGGTTCTTATATCTATCAGCCTTATGAGGGTTACATAGGTATCGGTTATATGTGTTATTTCTTGAGTGTTTGTTGAACCTTTCAATTTATAGGGCACAATTGGTATTATTTGTCTGGACTAGCCGGTTAGTGTATTGTTATTTTTATGGTTATTTTGTGGTAGGCTGATTACGGACTGGTACTAAGATTTGAGGTATGATTTTGTTTCATTTCCTTTTTATGGTATTTTACATTGGGGGTAGCATATTCAGGGTTAGACACTCAACTATAAGCCCTATTCATACTCGAAATAGCTTTCTTACTTGGTTAGGATTTCTTGGAGAGATTAGGGTGACTACCTTTAATTTTACCTTTGGGGTTGTCCTGTATACCTATATGTATATATATATATATATATATATGTCTAGCTATGATATTACCGTATATCCCTCTTTATTCATATTGTATATGTATTCCTTGGCCTTCTATACTACTATATATTTCTTTTCCACCCTTATTTGTATATTGGTTGGTAATATACGGTATGGTGCTTTAGTTCCTATATACGGCTAGAATAGGATAGTTTACCCTTATTTTCTCTTTATCCTTATGGTTTGTTACTTCCTAGATATTTGTCTGTAGTTTATATCCCTGCTCTGTATGCTGTTTATATTTTCATTATCTTTGGAGCTCAATCGATAATTACCTATACTTCTGTAGCTTGTAGATCATAGTACAAGTTCTCATTATTGTTGTGTGCATCGTGCGAAGCAGCTATGGATTGGAGATTTTGGTGATCTCCTGGTGTTCGGAGTATAACTACTCTCTCTCTTATAGACTAGACTGATCTCTATGTTGTATTCAGAGATAGGTGGGACACGTATATTTAGTACTTTATTTTGTACTCTTATTATATTAAAAGCTCTTGTACTAACTTCACCAGGTTTTGGTACTACTACATATATATATATATATATATATATATATATATTAACCCTTGTACCATATTTATTTCGCATTTTTTCTTTCATTTCTTTGGATAGTTTGTTATTAATGGGTCAGGATTTGAATTTTTTCTTGGGTATTTATGGAAATTTTGGCATGATTTCACCATGTTAATTGATTCTGCTTCCTTCTTTGACTTGAGACAACCTTTTTCCTTGGCTAATTATTGTAAAGTTTGATCTCAATTTCCTCTATATAAGGATGATAGTTTGAGTAATTGATTTTGCTTCTCTCTTAATTCCCTTACTAATTTTTTGAAATAATTTCTCTCCAGTAATAGCTATTGTTCTTCCACTATATAAATAATACATTTTCTAATTATTTGGACAAACTTTGACATTTACACTGATGCTTTCTAGCCTCCACTCTCTCCATGCAAAAGAAAAATTTATAGTTCTTATTTTTCTTTTACTGTGGAAGGATCTAATTTTGGTTTCACCTTGCTATTTTGGTCTTATATTTCATAGTGCTTAAAGTCTTCTTATTATTCTTTGTTTGTTTTCTGAATGGTTAGTCTCTCTCAAAGCAATTTTAATTCTTACATGTAGTTTTTTCTTTGCTTTTGTGTTACTTGTGCGATTCTTTTATATGACTCATTTTGTTGTTACTGCTATAAGAAATTATTTTTCTTCTTGGGTACTTGATTTTGTGCAATTTGATGTGCATAGTTCTGTTTGACAGGTTCTTTGGTCTAGTTTGGTCGGGAGTAGGAAGAGTTGCCAAGGATTATTAAAGGGATGCCTAATTTGGTCATTTAAGTTTTCTTATCTTTTCATATTCATTTTGGATCTGTAATTATTAGTGTATAAACACTAATATATAATGATCAGGGATTGCGAGATTGTATGTGCTAAGTTTAGTTGTATGTTGATGCCTTATACGGCATGTTATGATAGTATGCCTATATTATTGAGTAGCATATCTCTGACTATCTCGAGTAGACTTAAGTTGTTCATATAAAAACCATGCCCATGGGTTAACACATATTTAACATGTTGACTTGAGTCTATATAAAAATTAGGACTCTATCTTTATATTTACAACATATTTACTTACTAATTTGTCATCTATAAACTATATTTATAAAAGTATTTAATCAACTCCAACGTTTCTATTATTATTTTTGCCTAGAAATCATATTATAAAAAATAATGTAAAATTTTCAGCATATTAACTTGACAACTTTCACTTAAAACATTTAGCTTTAGTATTTTTAGTAAATCCATCGTGTTTTTAACACCATTAAGGGTTTAAGTTAATTTCAACACGCCAATCAATCCTTGAACATTAGATATCATACCTATAAGTCTTAATCGGTCACGGCCCAATTTCTCCAGTCATAATGACACCTCCTATATTCCACCTGTAGGTAAGCCAACCTATAGCTTGAAACTTCTAGTAACGGACTACCAAGAGAAACAAAAGGAAAATGCATAATAAATATAATATATGACTAGTATATATAAGACAATCCAAAAATCCTGATAGAATCAGTACAAGAGCTTCTAATATAACAAGAGTACAAAATGAAATACCAAATGAATATACTGATACAATCCATCTCTAACTGCAACAAAGAGATACGTCAAATTTGTAAAAGAGATGATGAGTGGTGATTTTACCACTCATCTGCACTCAACATATATGCACATTACTTTGTTTTGAATGAATAAGTGATATATATTTATAAGCAAATGCACTCATATCCATTCTTTGCAGGTATAGAGTTGAAAAGACAAAAAGATGTGGATTGGAGCTTACAATGATCAGAAAGGGAGCAAGAAATTGCAGCTAAAGACCTGGAGCAGAAGGGTCATGGTTACCCAAGTCGCGGTTAGCACACCACAATCGCGATGAGTTAAGTAGGAAGCATATTCAGCCTCAAATAATGTGATCACTATCAGAAGATCACGATCACTGTTTGTCAAGTCTACCGACAGACTGCGATCGCTCGATTATAGCTTTGACCACAGTTACACGATCGTAGCTGAATCTTTTCGACGCAGCACAGCGGGATAAATGAGTAGAGGGCATTGCATTCAATTCAGACAGCTGAATCAAAGAACTTATATAGAGGGTCCAAAACACAAAAGGTGTAGAGGAAGGGAGAGGGAAAGACCCTAGACTTTTAGAGTGAAAGATTGATTCTTGCAAGTTGTAAAAAAACAATTATTCAAAGAGAAAATTAGCAACATTGGAGTGTGGAATTGAAGATTATTTCCACCCTCTTTCATCATGAACATCATGGATAAAATACATGGTAAAAGTTCTTCCTCTTATTTTATGAGTAGCTAACTTCTTTAGTCTTGGGATTATGTTGAACTAAGATATGTTTGTGTGTGGGTATTGATGTGTTTACATGATTTTTAGTTGTTTATTATGGATTCCACCATTTCTTGAGCTTATGATTTGGAATTGGTGGGTGAAAACCCCAAAATCTCTAAATAGGTTTGATGAATGAAAACCCCAAACTCTAAAAACCCTCCATCATCCTTGAAAGAAGGATGAAAGTGAACGTAAGGTAACCTATAACATCCTTGAAAGAGGGTTATAGGGGGACAAGGCAATGGTGGACAATTAATTCTATGGTTTACTACCTTTTGCAATCTTTAAAATAAATGTAAATGGAGTGTAAATCATGTTAAGAGCATCATCTTAGAAATAGGGATGCTTGATTGAGGTTTTGGGTGAATATAAATTGTACACTTGTTAGGTGCTCGAAAGAGCCAATGGGTGAAATCGTCGTGTCTTGATTGAAATATTGGTCATAATGACTATAAATCTAGCCTATATTTTATTTAACAACTAAGTTTCACATTAAACCGTCAACAACCCGCGTGCTTCACCTTTAGGTAGACATAATCCTAAGATCTCCTCAAATCTTAATTTTTAGTCAATAGTATTGTTTTGGTATATTGTAGTCAAAAATTATTTCAAACCAACCTCAAATTACAACCCCCCCCCCCCCATTTTATGTTATATGTAATGTTTACAGACACTTCGAGTTCCCTTCTAGTGATGAGAGCACCCATAAGACTCGAAATTTATAACTCACTCCTTGTGGATTCGACCCCAACTCTAGTTGGGTTATTGATAATAACCACCTCAACCCTCAAATATGGAAGTGATTTGAGTGTTATAAAAATAGAGCCATTGTCGGGGAGTGAAATATAGATTTTGCTTGTGCGGTGTGATTTTTACTTAGGTACACCCGTATGTATTTCATTTAGTTTCTTTGTTGTTTTTTCCTTTGAGTAGATAAACAATATTATTGTCAAATCATCATGAGTCATGAGGACTCGGTTTATTTTGGATTCGGATATCATAAAAGTGCCATTCTCATTCCCCACACCAAGGAGCATGGCATATTTTATGTTACAAGTGCAATGATGCAATTGCTCTACACGAAAGGACTCTTTGGGAGAGAATCTTATCAAGACCCAAATGCTCACATGAACGGATTCGTAGAAGTATGTGCTCCCAAGAATCCATTCGGTTACGTCTTTTTCCATTATCTCCCACGGGAAAGGTGGTGCTATAGCTAAGATTTTTGCCCCTCGGATCTATTGCTTCATGGACAATTCTCATGGGGGCTTTTCTATGCCAATATTTCCCACCATATAAAAAGTTGAAGTTAAGGTATGAGATTGTTCATTTCCACCAATACCACGAAGAAACATGGTATGATGCTTGGGGGAGATTCAAGGAATGACTTTTGATATTCTCCAGCCATGAGGTACAGGAGAAGATGCTTCTCCAAATCTTCTATAAAGAATTGGATCGACAAAATAAGGCTATAGTGGACAATGCATCTGGTGGATCATTTATCAACTCATAATATGGGATTGTTTCAAAAGTCTTTGACCAATTGGAAATTTGGTGTAAGGGTTGGGACCCAAAGGATGTCGAGGTAGCCATGGGGGCTCCCTCCTCGTCCTTTGTGTACTATGATAGTAAATATGAAGAGGACAAAACTGAAGCAAAGATGGACAAACTGATGTCATGCCTCAAACTCCTACTTGACCATATGTTAGGTGACAAAATGGAAAATGTGAGTGTGATAAGTGTAATAGAATTTGAACCATGTGAAGACACAAATGAGGAGGTGATAGGTGACAAGTTAGGTATGATACCTAAAAGCTTGGAGGGTTTCCATCTTTCCTAACAAGGACAAGATGGGAATCAAGGTCATAAATAGTAACATCTAAGCTTAGCACATTGTGAAAGAAAAGAAGAGAACGATAAAGGTATTTTTGCACGGATTTTGAATGGTGTTGAGAGGACCAGAGAAATAGTGAATGAGATGTGAAGTGAATTCTCCATGATCCATCAAATGGTTACATCTCACTCCACCGCCATCCAATAATTAAAGGTAAAAGTAAGAAAAATATCAAGATATCTCATGGAAAAGCAATGTGAAGAAATACAAAATGGGGAGGAGACAAAGGCGAAGAGAAAAATATCCAACGATGAAGATCCAAAGCTAAGTGAGCTATTGATAGAGACACAAATAGTTAATAATCGTTAAATTATATCTATTCCATCAAATCCTATCCATCCTCCTTTCCCTAAATGGCACTTTAGAAAGGGAGAGCATGATAATCTAAACAAGGTTCTTGATAAATTTAGTACCCTTTATATTAATATTCCTTTTATTGAGGCATTGCAAGACATGTCGGGGCATGCTAAATTTATGAAAGACTTGGTATCTAAACAAATTTTTTTAGAGGACAAAATCATAGAGGTGACTCACTATTGAAGTGCCATTATGAAAAGTGCTTGTGTAGAAAAGAACAATGATCTCAGTGCTTTTACAATCTCATGCACTATCAACACGTTCACTTTTACTAAAGCATTGTGTGATCTTAAAGCAAGTGTGAACTTCATGCCTTATACTATATTTCAAGAACTTGGGTTAGGTAAGTCAAAGCCCACCAAAATAAAGTTTCTTATAGCCAATAGATCTATCAAAAAGCTCTTGGGATTCCTCAATAATGTTCTAGTAAAAGTGGACCGGTTCATCTACCTGACCGACTTTGTTATTTTGGATTGTGCAATGGATGTCAGAATCTCTACTATCCTTGGAAGGCCATTTTTAGCTACCAAAAAGGTGATGGTAGATGTGGAGTCTGGGAAAATAAAGTTTAGATTGAATGATGAGGAGGTATCCTTCAACATATGCAAGTCCATAAAATAACCAATGGACCTACAAGTCATCTCGCTGATTGATGCTATTGATGGAGAAGTGCCAAACTATGTTGATATGGGCTTGTTGAATTACCCTTTAGTGAGGGTGCTATGGAATTGTAAAAGAGATGAAGTGGAGGAATATGATGAGGTGGTAGCTTTTTTAACCGGGCTTGGGTTTCACACCAAAAATTCGGTTAAATTAGATCTTGTTCTAAAAACTAAGAAAGTTCACCCGCAAAACCATATATTCTTGAACCTCCCAAAATTGAATTGAAGCCCTTGCCACCTTATCTCAAATACGTGTTCTTGTGGGAAGATGATACGTTACCAATCATTATTTCTAATGACCTAAACTCCTCTCATATAGAAGCATGAAGTTGGTGGTGAAGAAATCTATTTGGGCCTTAGGTTAGATGATAGCGGACATCATCAGAATAGCTCCCGGTATTTGCTCACACAAAATTAAACTCGATCAAGATCACATACCTGGTATCGAGCACCAAAGAAGATTAAACCAACCCATGCAAGAGGTAGTAAAAAAGGAAATTATAAATTGGCTCGATACAAGAATGATATATCCTATATCCTATAGCACTTGGGTGAGCCCGATGAAATGCGTTCTGAAGAAGGGTGGTATCACGGTAGTCAAAAATCAAAATAATGATCTCATCCCCGTCCGACCGGTCATCGGATGGAGTGTGTGTAGACTATCAAAAACTAAATTCATGGACTAAGAGGGACCATTTTACAATGCCTTTCATAGATCAAATGCTAGATAGGCTTGCCGAAAGAGGATGGTATTGTTTCTTGAATGGTACTCAGGGTACAATCAAATTTGTATCATACCGGAGGACCAAAAAAAAGACAACTTTTACTTGCCCATATGGTACGTTTGCATTCAAGCGAATGCCCTTTGGGTTATGTAATGCCCCAGTAACCTTTTAACATTGAATGTTGTCAATATTTGCGGATATGGTTGAGGACTCTATGGAAGTTTTTATAGACGACTTCTCGATAGTGGGAAACTCTTTCGAGTCATGACTCAAACATTTAAATAAAGTACTTGAAAGGTACGTAAAAACAAACCTTATCTTGAATTAGGAGAAGTGCCATTTTATGGTCAAAGAAGAAATCGTACTAGGCCACAGGATATCTGGAAAGGGCATTCAAGTCAATCAATCCAAAGTTGAGGTAATTGCTAAGCTCCCCTCCCATTTTCGTAAAAGGGGTTCAAAGTTTTCTTGGTCATGCTGGGTTTTACTGATGTTTCATCAAGGATTTTTCCAAAATAGCATACCCTATGTGTAAACTTCTTGAGAAAGAATCTAAATTCGACTTTGATGAGGCATGCTTGAAATCTTTTGAACATCTTAAGGAATTGCTCATTTCAGCCCCTATTATTGTGGCTTTGAATTGGTCATTATCATTCGAGATAATGTGCGACGTAAGTGGTATTGCATTGGTGAGGTGCTAGAGAAATACAAGGACAAGTTATTTCATCCTATCTACTATGCAAGTAAAACCTTGAATGATACTCAACACAACTACAGGTCACCGATCAAGAATTATTAGCAGTGGTATATGCCTTTGAAAAGTTTTAGACCTCTTTGTTAGGCATGAGAGTAGTGGTACAAATGAATCATTCAGCCCTTAAGTATCTCATGGCCGAGAAAGAAGCAAAACTGTATTTAATTGGGTGGATTTTTCTATTACAAGGGTTCAACTTTGAGGTGAAAGACCGAAAAGGGAGCAAAAATCAAGTGGATGATCACCTCTCTCGACTTGAAAGCAACAATGAAAAGCATGGGGAAATAGAAATTGATGATGCTTTCCCCAACGAATTTATCATGTCTACTGAAGGGAATAATAATCCATGGTATGCCGACTTGCCAACTATGTAGCGAATGGAGTAATCCCCAAAGGATTGAGTTACATCAAAAGAAATGATTTTTGTTTGACGCAAAGCGATATTTTTGGCATGAACCATTTTTGTTTCGGGAATATGCCGATGGAGTTATTAGACGGTGTGTCATGGATATTAAAATAAATGATATCTTGGAAGCTTGTCACTCTTCGCCTTATGGTGGTTACCACGGAGGAATTTGGACCACCACAAAGATTCTCCAATGTGGGTTTTATTGGCGTTCAATGCATAGGGACACCATTGAATGGGTTAACTCTTGTCACAAATGTCAAATGCATAGGGATATTTCAAGAAGGCACGATATGCCCCTCAAGCCTAACCTTAAGGTGGAACTCTTTGATGTATGGGGGATTGATTTCATGGGTCCTTTTATGAGTTTATTTGGGAATAGATACATTTTGGTGGTGGTCAATTATGTCTCCAAATGGGTGGAAGCCATCGCACTCTTGACTAATGAAAGCAAGTGTGTCACCTTATTTCTAAAAAGAGCATTTTTACAAAGTTCAACACCCCTCGAGCCATCATTAGCGATAGTGGCTCACACTTTTGCAATCGTGTATTTGTTGCTCTTCTTGATAAGTATGGGGTTAAACACATGGTTACCACTCCATACCACCCCCCAAATGAGAGGACAAGTGGAATTTTTAAATCAAGAAATCAAGGCCATGCTCGAAAAGATGGTAAATATGGGTCGCACAAATTGGGCAAGGTAACTTGATAAAACACTTTGGGCCTATAGAACGGCCTACAAAACCCCAATTAGAATGCCTCTCTATCAATTGGTGTTTGAAAAAATGTGTCATTTACCCATCGAGCTTGAGAACAAGGCTTTATGGGCTTTGAAGAGGTTAAATATGAATTGGGGAAAAGTATTCGAGGCACGGGTAATGCAACTCCATGAGATGAAGAAATTCTGCTTAAAGGCATATGAGAGTTCGGCATTGTATAAGGAAAACATGTAGAAATGGGATGATGCTTGGATATTAAGGCGAGAGTTCCAAGTTGGAGAGAATGTACTCCTATAGAATTCCCATTTGAAACTCTTCACGGGAAGCTCCACTCAAAGTGGTCGAGGCCATTTATGATTTCTAATGTATACCCAAGTAGGGCTGTAGTATTGAAAGATAATGAAGGAAAGTAATTCACAGTAAACGATCAAAAGGTGAAGCATTACAATGAGAGGATTCCCATGGTGGCCACATTGGAGTGTATTAAATTCAAAGATGCTAAGTGATAAAAGGGGAGAGTTGTGCCGCGATGTTAAATTAGGTGTTTGATGGGAGGCAACCCATTTTTAACTCATCTTGTGATTGTTTTTATACTCTGTAGGTATCTTAACCTAAGTAGTATACCCATAAAAATAGAACTTGAAAATTGGCAACTACACAGGAAATCAGAAACAGAGAAAAATAAGGGAATTCAGTCTCTATTACTGCGATCACAGCAACACGATCGCGGACATGTTGACGCGGTTATGGCTCTAGATTTCTACACTGCCTGTTGTCTCCAGAACCCTTTATCATCCTTTTTCTCTCTTAATTTTATGTCAGTAAGGACACTTCTGCCCTTTAAGGTGGGGGTGCGTCGAGCCCGAATTGTGAAACATTAATTTAAGGGAAGTCTAAGTACCTGTGGCATTGTATGTTGTAAAGTTGGGATCATGTTATACACCAGTAGAGAAGTCTGAGTAGCCATATGGGTAGTTTCCCCATTTTGAGCCTAAATATGAGACTAAGGCTTTGGTTGTTGCCATATTTTAGCAAATTGTGTATGGTGCTAATGTAAAATGAATGACCCCCTCCGTCTAAAATTTGTTTTAAAACAAAATCAAGGGTATGTACGTGAGCAATTTGGTAACAAAACTTTTTCTCTTTTTGTGGCTCCACAAGATTTTGACTTGTGAATAAAAATAGATACTCCAAATTTGACTCTAGCGGGAGGGACATTTGAGCTCCCTTGGTGAATTTTGCATGAAATGTGTGGAGAGCTATATACATGCATCCCTTGTATACTTGTGTTATCTATAACTTTCCTCTTTAGTCTTTTAAAGCTAAAGTTGATTGTATTTGGTTGGAGAAATGATCCTAGGCTACCTTTATAATTTTGGTACCCACTCTAGTCTAAAAATCCTACCCAAGCATGAGTATAATCCCTAGTTACCCACTTTGAGCCTTTGTACCTTTCTTTGGCAAACACATTACAAGTCGTAAACCATTCTTTTTAGCCCTCTTTTGAACCACACCCTCCTTGAACTTAAAAATGTAATTTAATGCTAAACTCCTATGTTGGGGGTGATAAAGATTGATGGAATAATTTTTGTACCAAGAAGATGTAGTTATATTCCTAATGTGCCTAAAATTTGAAAAGGACCAAATAGAAGAAAGAAGAGCTGAACAAAGGAAAAAATTGTGCGAAAGTGCAAGAAAAAAAGATGAAAGAAGTTGGTTGAAAAAAGGAAATAAATAATAGGCATGACAAAAGAGAGAAAACAAAGAAGAGTGACCCAGAATCAAAAGAGAAAGATTGAAAAAGTGTGATGTAGACGTTTAAGGAAGGGAGTAGCCATGTTGTTCCCAAATGACATCCTACCCTAACCTGAATCTACGCTATGAGCTTAGAAAGTCTTTTGAGATCTCCAATCACTTACCTTCTTTGTAGTGGCGATGTAAAATAGGGGCAAGCCTATAGTATGACACTTGTTGCATGGAGATTTCTTTTGTAAGAAAGAAAGTTGTACACTTAAAATTCCTTGTTGCAATTTTATAGGCTAGTGTGTGGAATTTTTTTTCTCGTGAGGTTGGCATATGAACCAAGTTGAGGTGGGTGATTTTTTTACCTTCCAAATGACAAGGAAAATGGAGTATGACTTAATTTCGGTTAAAAGGTGAGTCACTTCTAGAGCATTAGTGGTTCTTGCTTGATTGCTCTTTGAAGTCTTATGCATCCTTTGATAGTGTATCTTATGATAAGGGGTGTAGTGGAAATTAGTTTAGCCCATGTGCAATGAGTTACTTATGGTAGTGACTAAAGTTGAAGTCATTTTGTTCTATAAGGCATAAAGTTTAGGCATAAATAATAGTATATCATGGTAAGAGGTAGTGTGGGCTTGAGGACAAGTAAATGCTTTAAGTTGGGGGTGTTAATGAGTGCTGATTTTACCATTCATTTGCACTCAACATATATGCACATTACTTTGTTTTAAGCGAATAAATAAGATATATTTGTGAGAAAATGCACTCATATCCACTCTTTGTAGGTATTGAGTTGAAAAGATAGAAAGATGTGGATTGGAGCTTACAATAATCAGAAAGGAAGCAAGAAATTGCAATTGAACTCCTGGAGCAGAAGGGGCTCAGTTACTGCATTAGAGGTTAGCACACTGCAATCGTGGCGAGTTAAGAAGGAAGCATATCCAATCTTGAGCAATGCGATGGCTATCAAAAGATCACGATTGCTGTATATCAAGTGTACCGATAGACCACGACGCTCGGTCATAGCTGCAACCGCAGTTATGCGATTGCAGCCAAAGCTTTGCGACCACGGCATGGTGGGATAAATGAATAGGGGACATTATAGTCAATTCGGATAGCTGAATAAAAGGACTTATATAGAGGGTCCAAAACACAAAAGGTATAGAGGAAGGGAGAAGGAAAAACCCTAGACTTTTAGAGTAAAATATTGATTCTTCCAAGTTGTTAAAAAAACAATTATTCAAAGAGAAAATTAGAAACGTTGGAGTGTGGAATTGAAGATTATTTCCACCCTCTTTCATCATAAACATCATGGATGAAATACATGGTAAAAGTTTTTCTCCTTATTTTATGAGTAGCTAACTTCTTTAATATTGGGATTATGTTGAACTAAGGTGTGCTTGTGTGTGGGTTTTGATGTGTGTAGGTGTTGATATGTTTGCATAATTTTTAGTTGTTGATTATGGGTTCCACCATTGCTTGAGCTTATGAGTTGGAATTTGTGGGTGAAAACCCCAAAATCAGATGAAAATCCCAAACTCTAGAAACCCTCCATCATCCTTTAAAGAGGGATGAAGGTGAACATAAGGTAACCCATAACATCCTTAAAAGAGGGTTATAGGTAGACAAGGCAATGGTGGACATTAAGTCTATGGTTTACTACCTTTTTCAATCTTAGAAATAAGTGTAAATAGAGTGTAAATCATGTTAAGAGTTTCGTCTTAGAAATAGGGATGCTTGATTGAGGTTCTGGGTGAATATAAATTGTACACTTGTTACGTGCTCGAAAGAGCCAATGGGTGAAATCGTCATGGTTGATTGAAAGATTGGTCATAATAACTATAAATCTAGCCTATCTTTTATTTAACAACTAGGTTTCATGTTAAACCGTCAGCAACCCTCATGTTTCACCTTTAGGTTGACATAATCACAAGATCTCCTCAAATCTTGATTTCAAGTCAATAGTATTGTTTTGGTATATTATAGTCTAAAATTATTTCAAACCAACCTCAAATTACAACCCCCTATTTTATGTTATATGTTACGTTTGTAGACACTCCGGGTTCCCTTCTAGTGATGAGAGCACCCATAAAACTGGAAATTTATAATTCACTCATTATGGATTTGACTCCAACTCAGTTGGGTTATTGACAATGCCTCACCCCTCAAATGTAGGAGTGAGTTGAGCGTTATCAAGAGAGAGTATCAATACTTCGAAATCCAGGAGCTCACCCTAAGTCTTCGATCCATAGTTGCTCCGCATGCACACACCAACGGCAAGAATTCATACTATGATCTGCAGACTGCAGAAATATAGTATGAGTACCTACATATGGTACTCGGTAGGCAACTGCCAACTGAGCTTCAAAGATAATGCAATATAAATAACATGCAAGTAGAAATGTACACTACAACCAAATATCCGGGAAACAAATATGATAAAACTAAAAAGGCAATAAAATAAACTATCCTATTCTAGCCTTACTCAGGAACCTGAGTACTATACATATATCACTAACCAATATACAAACAAAGGATAGGAAGGACATATAGTAGTATACAAGTCCAAGGACTGGGTATGCAACGTGAATAAATGAAGAAAGAGAGGGATATACGATAATACCATAGCTATATATATATATACACACATATATATATACATTAAGATGACTAACTCAAAGGTACAGTCTAAAGTGGTAATACTAGCATCTTAACACCTACTAATTATAGTAGGAACTAGTGTTAACATAATCAGGGCCTATAACCATAATGTCTAACCATTATCTAATTATCTATAATAAGATAATCATAAGAGCAAAGAATCATAATCATACCTCAAATCTTAGTATCAATCCATAATCAACCTGCATGAACTCACAGTAATAATAAAGTAACTGGCAAGTCAGGATAAACAATACCTAAACTCAACCTATAATCGGGAAGGCTCAATCAACACACAATACACAACAAACAACACTCACAGCCTGTACCTATGCAACCCCCCATAAGGTTGAAAGGTATAGGGACCAAACAATATAATGGTGATAGGCAATGCGCTTGCATGAATAAATTCAAAGTAAATCCACAATACCACAACCGATCCAAATGTCATAAAGTAACCCAGTATATATACCTCTTGTACTTTGACGGGTCGTAATGGCAAGACCTAGGACGATCTCTCTTCTCCGGTACGATGACTCACAGAGAAGGGGTGCCTAGGAGGTTTGGGAGTACCCATATACACCAACCTGGTATCGATACAGTATTTCCAATCATTATCATCACCTTATCAA
Source organism: Capsicum annuum (assembly GCF_002878395.1). Classification (NCBI taxonomy): domain Eukaryota; kingdom Viridiplantae; phylum Streptophyta; class Magnoliopsida; order Solanales; family Solanaceae; genus Capsicum; species Capsicum annuum. The sequence goes on along the minus strand of NC_061118.1, from coordinate 25,623,522 downwards.
TCTACTTTATCTAGTACCAGAGAGAAGTATATAGAATAAATATACGGACCCGAATCATAACTAAAAATGTGTAAGTCTGTAAATCCATTACTAGAGGTAAACTCCAGGACTAAATCATCATAAAAGTGTGGAAAGGGTCAAAATCTCTCTCAACCGAAGTAAATAGCAGTAGTAAAATGTGAACTCAAATCTACCTCGATCAAATCTCTAAAATATCATTTTTAGTATTAAAAGCTCATGAATCACTCATTAAGGTGGTACGATTCTCATTATGAAAGAATCCATTTTAAAAATCAAAGTAGGAATAATTTCTTTCTTAGCAGAAACAATAGTAAAATCATATTTTTAGTTGGAATCCTACCATTTAGCGGGCATGAATGTACCGAACCTATGCAAAGCCATCACTGGTATCCAAGCAATATAACTATAAGTGTCTAGCCATCAATAAACTAAATCACGTACTTTACAAGGATAATTCACACACTCGAAGTCCAACTTATATTATCATCACAACCTTCCGCCCAATAATATACAACCAGCATAACCATGACACCATAATCTAGAAAAACCATACTAATCCACCGAGTCAAGTAGTAAATCTTAAACTAAAGGGGTGCTTAGCCTCAACTGTGTCTAACATGATCATAAAGTAGCATAATAGGGTCCTAAAGGCACGACAAGTATTTCACCTTAAGGGTCGATTCACCCTTCTATCCCTAGTACTTATAAATTAGGCTAAGTCAAGAAAATCTACTCATAATCATATTCTATCATTCTTATCTAACATACAATATATATAATAGACTATAGCATGATAAAGAGTAGACATAAATGTCATGACCCAAAAACAAGGGTCATGATGGCACTTGTCACGGCAAACCTTGACTAGTAAACTCTCACCCAAACTAATACACAAAGGAAAAAGACATAAATACCCCTAAGGTAAGGCTTCTAGAATAAAGCCGAACCGCATAGATATAATAAAAGCAAAAAGAATAAAATCAACACATGCAGCCATAACTCCCAATACCTGGTGTCAAAGGTGTAAGAACTACTAATACTATCCAGGAGTCAAATACATCAGAAAAATAGCCCCAAAGGAATAATATATGTCTCTGAATACTAATAAATACATAACTAGTACAGAAAGGTAGAGGTGAACTCCAGACGCATGAATGTCCAACCGCTACCTTGAGTAATCTGAAGGTGCAAGAAATCAATCAGTCTGAGGTGCACCCAAACCTAAAGTAGCACCAAAAGGGTGAAGTAGGAGTGAGTACTGTCCACTTGTACTCAGTAGGTATCAAAGGCCGACCGAGCAAAGTAGAAAATAAAGCATACAAAATACACACTAATGGCACGTCACCTGCAGTTAGAAAATGTCCCACAATGCTAGCCCACACTGATTGCACTACCAGTTCAAATATATCACATATATTTCAACATCACTCCATAATAGGACACAAGTACGTATTATATCACATATAAGTAGAACATGTATATGCAAGATCATCAAATACAAGTAAAAAAAGATACAACAAACACATAGATGACAAGTCAACATGGCAATACATCACAACCAAACATAATAAAGTAAGTACAATGTATATGATGATGATGATAATGCACGAGGTCATCGTACAACCTCTGAGATAATCGCACAATCCTCGTATACACATACGGAGCTAAAGCTTCCCACCGTAGGACCCATGAGGGGTTCGTTAAACTATATACAATCCACATATCTTATATCTCCTTCCTAAAATATCCCTAGGAATGGGTTTTATAAGATGCAATATCTCTTCCCCAACACATCCCTCAGGAGGGTTTTAAAAAGATGTTGCCACAGTGGTACTAATATAGTATAATATGAGGATATACTGCTCAAAACCAATCACAATGAGTATTTTCACAACCAACCACATGATATATTTCTACAACCAACCACATGATATATTTCTACAACCAACCACAATGATATATTTTCACAACCACGTGAGCCAATATTCATTCATTATTTTAGTTTCATCCATCCATGAATTTTCACATGTCTCATATGCCAATAAAGTATAAATATAATCACAATACACCAATGGTACCATATCAAGCATCTTAACACCACAATACAATTATTCACATTTATTCAAGGCAATCAATATCACATATGACCCCACACGATCACACATATGACGTAATAACTCAATTTTGACATTTACATCACATATAGTCCCCCGCACGGGAACAACACATAAATAGTCATTTTTCATGATTAGTTCTCACCCTCAACATGCATTTTGTAACATCATTTACAACCCGACTCAGTCTAAAAGAGTTAAGCCATAACCTACCTCAAAAATCGAAATTGGCCCGCTACACTTCGAACCCATGACCTTACTTTCCACGAAAGATCCTGAACTCCTCTAAAAACATCAAATATAGAATCTATGCATCAAAATAAAAGCAACGACACCCAATATTGACTACTTATGATTCGAGGTCAAACGGACTCCCAAAATAGATTTTTCAAAAAAAAAAGGCAAAATGGTAAATTTACTTCAAAAATGTGTTCCCCATATTTTGAGAAATCTACAGCTAAAACCTCAAGTCAAATCGAGTAAAAAATGAGGTTCAAATCGAAGAAAAACCTTTTTTAAGCTTTACCGGATAAAATCTTTGAAATCCGGGTTAAAATCAAGAATCGGAGTTGTTTTAAAGGTTAAATTGATGAAAAACTAATGATTATAAGATAAAAACATTATTCAAGTGAAATGGAATGAAATTGGGGTTTAAAATCAAGCCCTATGATTTTGGGGATTTTGAAAATTTAATCAAGAAATTACTAAGAAAAGAGTGAATTTTTACCTTAAATTCATAACAAAATCAAGAAATAGATGTTAATCTAACTTCCCAAGCTCTCACAAGCTTCACTTTCAAGCTCCCACGCTATTTTAGGGTTTAACTCTCAAGAGGCAAGGTGAAAGAACGGACAAAATGGATCAAAAAGGGGGAAAAAACCACAATTTATAGCAGAAAAATCTACACTAAAGCAGATTTTTCTAAGTCCAAATGGACTTCGATGGGGTGCCCGGAATTCGTTCGGAGCCCGATATATGCAAACGAACTTTGAAACCATACTAAATTCGACGTTCTAAACTCAATAGAGATATCATTTTTTAAAAAAAAAACATCGTTTTCACAAAGTTGACCTCCAAAACTCAAAATCATAATTTTCTAAATTGAGGTTCGAAATGAGATTTAAAAGCTGTAAAATTACACCAAAGATGTTACCACCCTAAATTCGATGTTCTAAATCTGTTGGTAAAGTCAAATATTCCATCCGAGATCATTTTGATCAAATACGGGTCTCACACCCATATTTCTAATTTTCCAACTTTACGACCAACAGGTTGAAATGAGCTCGGGTGTGTGGGGACCCAAATCAAAGATATACCTAACCTAAAATTGAATTCTAGAATTATTGGCACGGTCCATTTAGCCATCTGTTGCACAAATCAAAAGATCCGCATAAGTCCAAATAAGGCTCTCGAAACCATAAAAAATCACAATATCGCATAAATGGTACCAAAATGCATCGGGAATCATGTCAATCACCCCAACACCCCAAAAATACTATAATGCAACTATGGGGAGGGGTAAAATAGTCAAATCACACAAAACCACAAATTTTACATATTTCATCAAAATTTTCAGGTCGTCCACCACTAAAAATCTAGTTCGTCCTCAAACTAAGACAAATAAATACCTGAATCAATAAAGAGATGGGGATAGGAACTATGCATATCAGGCTCAACCTCCCAAGTAGCCTCATTTACAAGTCGATGTCTCCACTGAACCTTAACCACAAGAATAACTCTATAGCACAACCGCCTAACATCTGTAGCCAAAATGGAGACCGGCTCCTAAATAAAGGATAATTGCTCATCTAGCTGAAACAACTCCCAATGAATGACATGAACTAATCAAGAATATAGAGGTGATGCATAGTAACATGAAAAACTAGATGAACAACTGATAGATCAGGGGGCAAAGCCAACTCATAATCCATATCACCAATAGCCCGAAGAATCTCAAATGGGCCGATATACCTAAAGCTAAGCTTGCTCCTCTTACAAAACCTTATCACACCCTTCATGGGTGAAACTCGAAGAAAGACATGATCTCCGACACTAAATCTCAAGGCATGAAGTCTACGATCAGCATAGCACTTCTGCCTACTCTGAGAAGCTCTATGTCTATCTTGAATGACCCAAACTCTATCCAAAGACTCATGAAAAAAGTTTGCACCTCAAGGTCCCACCTCTGAAATATCAAACCAATCCACTGAGGAGCAACAATGCCTACCATACAATGCCTCAAAAGGAGCCATATGAATACTGGAATGGTAGCTATTATTATATGCAAACTCTGCTAAGGCCAAATGTTGCTCCCACTGGCTACAAAAATCCATCACATATGTGCGGAGCATATCCTCTACAACCTGAATAGTCCGCTCTGACTGGCCATCAGTTTGGGGTGAAATGTTGTGCTGAGATCAACCCGAGTATCTAACTCATCCTAAAAAGTCTCCCAAAAGTAAGATGTGAACATAAAATCTTTATCAAAAATAATGGACATCGACACACCATGCAGACGCACAATCTCACAAATGTAGATACAGGCCAACCTCTCAACACTGAATGAGACCTGAATTGGAATAAAATGAACTAACTTGGTCAATCAATCCACGATAACCTAAACACTGTCATAACCATGAGATGTACGAGGAAAACCAGTCATAAAATCCATAGTGATTTGTTTCCAGTTCTACTCGAGAATGGGTAACCTCTAAAGCAATCCACTAGGTCTCATATACTTGGACTTCACCTTCTGGCAACAAAGGCAATGAGCTATGAAGTCCACAATATCTCGCCTCATACCACCACACCAGTAGTGCTACCTCAAATCATGATACACTTAGTCACACCTAGATGGATGAAGTAACTGGAACAATGACCCTCCTCAGAGGTCAATCTAATCCAATCACCCACTCTCGGTACAAAAACTTGGTCCCCAATCCTCAAAACTCCATCTTAATTAGGTGAGGCTTCCTTAGCCTCCCAAATTAACACCTTATCTCGAATCAACCTCAATCCAACATTATCAAACTGATAAGCTTGAATCTTCTCCAACAAAGAAGATCTAGCCTCCATAAATGCCAAAACACGCCCAGTGTCAAAATATCAAGCCCAACCATCTAGTTAGCAAAAGATCAAACCTCTAAGGCCAAAGGCCTCTCCTAGGTCAAATGATGTGCCAAGCTACCCATGCTAGTCGACTTTCGACTCAAGGCATCCGCAACCATATTAGCCTTTCCTGGATGGTAGAGAATAGTCAAGTCATAATTCTTAAGAAACTCAAGCCGACTACGCTGCCTCAAATTAGGATCTCGTTGGGTGAAGAAGTACTGAAGGCAATGATATTTTGAGAAGATCTCACAATGAACTCCATAAAAGTAGTGCCTCTACAACTGCAAGGCACTGCGCACAACTCCATATCATGGGCAGGATAATTTCTCTTATGAGGTTTCAATATCAAGATGCATAAGCAATCACCTTGCCCTCCTATATCAACACCGCACCCAATCCAACACCTGAAGTGTCACAAAACACGATAAAGACCATGCCCTCCCTAGACGTAGATAATATTTTAGAGCTGAAATAAACAAATTCTTGAGCTTTTAGAAGCTCATCTCATAAGCATCAAACTACTGAAAGAAAACCTTTTTGAGTCAACTTAGTCAAAGAAGCTGCAATGAAAAATCAAACCTCAACAAAACGTCGATAATAACTAGCTAAGCCAACAAAACTCTGAATCTTGGTGGGCAAAGTAGGTCTAGCCCACTCACGAATCTTGGTCGTATCAACCATAATACCTTCTTTAGTCACCACATTACTCCAAAAAAACAAATTACAACTAAAACTCGCACTCAGATAACTTGGCATACAACTACTCATCCCTCAGCATCTGAAGCATAATCTGCAAATGCTCCTCATGCTCAACCTCACTTTTGGAATACACCAAGATATCATCTATAAATACAATAATAAAGAAGTCGAGATATGGTCAAAATACCCAGTTCATCAATTTCATGAATGTAACAGAGGCATTGGTCAACCCAAAGGACATGACTAAGAACTCATAATGGGCATATCGAGTCTGAAAAGCTATCTTTGAAATATTTGAAGCTCTAATCCTCAACTGGTGATAACCGAACCTTAAATCAATCTTCAAAAACACTGCAGCACTCTGAAGCTGATCAAATAAATCATTAATGCAAGAAACAGGATACTTATTCTTAACCATCACCTTATAAAAAAGTTGATAATCAATACACTTCCGCATAAATCCATCCTTTTTTTTCATAAACAAGACAGGTGCATCCCAAGGTGAAATACTAGGTCAGATAAATCCCTTATCCAACAACTCCTGCAACTGATCTTTCAGTTCTTTCAACTCTATTGGGGTTATCCTATAAGGAGAAATAAAAATGGGCTTGGTGCCCACTCAATATCAATATCAAATCAATATCTTAATTCGGTGGCATACCAGGTAAGTTCGTAGGGAACACAACTATAAACTCATGGACAACACGAACAGAATTCAAGAAAGGAGGTGAAACAACACTGGTGTCACAAATATGAGCCAAATAAGATAAACATCCCCTTTCACCTAATTTATGAGCCTAAACATAAGATATAATCCTTGTAGGACCCAAATAAAGTGCACCATTCTAAGCTATTATTGGCACATCTGGCGAAGCTCAAGTTACGATCTTGGCATGACAATCTAGGATAGCATAATAAAGATCCAACCAATCCATACTAAATATAACATCAAAATCAATCATACATAACACAAGCAAGTCTACTAAAGTCTCACACCCGACAAAAGCCATAACACAAGATCGGTACACCCAATCCACAACTAAAGAATCACCTACCTGGGCAGATACACAAATAGGCATGGAAAGAGGCTCACTAACAAAATCAAAACCTAAAGTAAAATACAAAGACACATAGGAGAAAGTTGATCCAGGATCAAATAATACATATACAGGTCAGAAAGAAACATGGATGATACCAGTAATCACAGCATCAGAAGCCTCTACCTCATGTTTGGCTGGTATAGCATAACACTGACCATGACCACCAACTGCCTGGGTGGCCCTAAGACCACCCCCACAAGCTCCACTACCTCTACCCTCATACCTCTGGTAGCAACTCTACCCCTCATGGCTGGAATAGGAGTAGCCCAAACCACCCGACGAAGATAGTCCTAGCCACATGGCTAATCTCATCACATACATAGCAATCTCTACGACCAGTCTTAATAGGAGAAGGTACAATTAGTCCCAAACGGCCACCCTAAACTGCTGAACTAAAAGATCCACTACATGAACTCTGTAAAGTTACCTGTACTGGCCTACCCTGGTACCTCTGCCATAAGAAACATGACCTCTAAACTTGCCAAATTAGTACACCTTCTTAGAGCCTCCCTGTGATACCTGAAGAATGACCCCTGTCATCTTTACATGATCCACAATGCTCTGAAAAGACGCTCTAAATACATTCATCTGAGTCGTAGCCAACTGAAGGGAGACATCAAACCCTTCACAAACTTCTGTATCTGGTCAAACTCAGTGAAAATACTATCATAGGATATTTGGACAAGGCATAGAAGTGTTCCCTATACTCAACAACGATCATCGATCCCTGCTCCAAATGATCAAACTCGTCCCGCATACGGTATCTCAAATTGAAAGGCATAAATCTCTCAAAAAAAGTCTCAATGAACTGATCCCAAGTCATCTCAGGAGAATCATAGGATCTACAATTGACAAACGACCTCCACTAATCTCTTGCTACATCTCTCAACTAATAAGATGTATTATAAGCCACACCATTTACTCAGAAAGTGTAAAACATAACTCAAAAACAACGTATAAAAGAACTTTACACAATAAAGAATAAAATGAGGAAAGTTTCCTAAAAATATCCTATAGTCTCTCAAAGATAGATATAGATATCTACGTATCGATCCGCAACACTTGTTAGACATCCTGTTCTTACACCATTGAGACGAATGAAACCTAGCTGCTCTGATATCAATTTGTCATAACCCAAAAACAAGGGTCATGATGGCACTTATCACAGTAAACCTTGACAAGTAAGTCTCTTTCCTAAACTAATACACACAGGGAAAGGACAGAAATACCCCCAAGGTAAGGCTTCTAAAATAAAGTCGAATCACATAGACATAATAAAAGCGAAAAGAATAAAATCAACAAATGCAATCATAACTCCCAAAAACTAGTATCAAAGGTGTAAGAACTATTCATATTATTCAGAAGTCAAATACATTAGAAAAATAACAACAAAGGAATAATATATGTTTCCAAATTCTAACAAAGACATAACTAATATAGAAAGATAGAGGTGAACTCCGGACGTATAAATGTCCAACTGCTACCTTAAGTAATCTGAAGGCGCCTAAAATTAATCTATTTGAGATGCACCCAAATATAAAGCTACACTGAAAGGGTGAAGTAGGAGTGAGTATGGCCCAGTTGTACTTAGTAGGTATCATAGACTGATCGAGTGAAGTAGAAAATAAAGAATATAAAATACATACTAAGGGCACGTCACCTATAATCATAAAATGTCCCACAACGGTAGCCCATACCGCTTGCACTACCAGTTTTAGTATATCACATATATTGTAAAATCATACCACAATAGAACACAAGTACTTATTATATCACATATAAGTAGAACATGTATATACAAGATCATCAAATACAAGTAAAGAAATATACAACAAATACATAGATGACAAGTTAATATGGCAATACCACACAATGTAAAACAATAAAGTAAGTGCAATGTATATGATAATGATGATGATGATGCACGAGGTCATTGCATAACCTCCAGGATCATTGGACAAGCCACGAATACACCTACGGAGCTAAAGCTTCTCAACGTAGGACTTATGGGAGGTTCATCAACCCGTATACAATTCATATATCTCATATATCCTTTTTGGCACATCCTTCAAAAAGGATTTTATAAGGTGTTATAATATCCCATCCCTGACACATCCCTTGGGGAGGGTTTTAAAAAAGTGTTGCTAGTATTTGTCAGATGTTGTCATGGTGATACCAATGTTTCATAAATGCTTATGATATGAGGATGTAATGCTCACAACTAATCACAATCAGTATTTTCACAAGCAACCACAAGGTATATTTTCACAACCAACCACATGATATATTTCCACAACCAACCACAATGATATATTTCCACAACCACGTGAGCCAATATCCACTTATTATTTCAGTTTCACCCACAAATTTCTACATGTCTCATATGCCAATAAAGTATAATATAATCAAAATACACCAATGGCACCATATTAAGCATTTTAACAACACAATATAATTATTCACATGTATTCAAGGCTATCAATACCATATAGGAACCCATGTGATCACACATATCATATAATAGCTCAATTTTGACAATTACAACACATATAGACCCTCACACGAGCACAACACATAAATAGCCATTTTTCATGATTAGTTCCCACCCTTAACATGTATTTTGTATCATCATTTGCTACCCAACCCAGTCTGAAAGAGTTAAGCCATAACCTACCTCAAAAGTCAAAACCAGTCCTCTACACTTTGAACCCATGACCTTACTTTCCATGAACGATCCCTAACTCCTCTAAAAATATCAAATATGAAATCTATACGTCAAATAAAATCAATGATACCCATATTGACTACTTTTGGTTTAGGTCAAAACGGACTCCCAAAATAGATTTTTGAAAAAGAAGGGCAAAATGGTAACTTTACTTTAAAAAACATATTTTCCATACTTTTAGGAATCTACAGCTGAAAATTCAAATCAAATTAAGCTTTACCAAATACAAATCGAAAATTAGGTTCAAATTGAAGGAAAACAATTTTTAAGCTTTACCGGGTAAAATCTTTGAAATCCGAGTTAAAATCAAGAATCAGAGTTATTTTGAAGGTTAAATTGGTGAAAAACTAGTAATTATAAGATAAAAACATTATTCAAGTGAAAAAAAGTGAAATTATTGTTTAAAATCAAGCCCTAAGATTTTGGAGTTTTGAAAAATTAATCAAGAAATTACTAAGAAAAGGGTGAATTCTTACCTTAAATCTGTAATAGAATCAAGAAAGAGATGTTAATATATCTTCTCAAGATTCCACAAGCTTTACTTTTAATATCCCACCCTATTTTAGAGTTTAACTCTCAAGAGGCAAGGTGAAAGAATGGGCTAAAAGGGGATTAAAAAAATCTGCTACTTATAGCAGAAAAATTGCTACGTCCAAACGGACTTCGATGCGGTGCCCAGAATTCATTCGGAATTCGATATATGCATATGAACTATGAAACCACGCTAAATTCGAAATTTCAAACTTAATGGAGGTATCCAATTTTTTAAAAAATATCATTTTCACAAAGTTGACCCCCGAAACCCAAAATCATAATTTTCCAAATCATGAATCAAAATGAGATTTAAAAGCCATAAAATCATGTCAAACATGTTACCACCCTAAAATCAACGTTCCGAATCTGCTAGTGAAATCGTATTTTTCATCCGAGTTCGTTTCAATCAAATGTGGATCCCACACTCGTATTTTTAATTTTCCAACTTTTTGATGAATTCATCGAAATGAGATCGGGTGCGCTAGGACACGAACCAAGGATCTATCTAACTTAAAATCGATATTATGAAGTTGTTGGCCATCTGTTCAGCCATCCATCACACAGATCAAAAGATATTCACATAAGTCCAAAATAAGGCCATCGAAGCCATAAAAAATCACAATATCGGATAAATGGTACCAAAATGCATTAGGAGTCATATCAATCATCCCTACACCCCAAAAATATTGTAATGCAACTATGGGAAGGGGTAAAATAGTCAAATCATATAAAATTATAAATTTCACATATTTCATCAAAATTTTCAGGTCGTTACAAAAAGCCTACCTCGATGCCGAATCGCAAGTCCTCAAATTGCCGACAAATTATCCAACTTTTCTCCACGATCTCAAAATGCCATTATGCTAATTAAATTATAATCTACATGTCGTCAGGAGTAAAATGAGACATATATTCTTATACTACGGGTTGGGTCAAGAAGAGCCTGCGGGGCCCAAAAACAAAATTCAAAATTGAAGCCGCCATGAGGTCCCTCGAAAAAAAGGGATGTTTTCTCAAAAGTTGAGCACAAATACGGCAAGAATCAGGGCCCAAAAATATTTAGAAATTGTAAGACCTAATTTCTAACAATTTACCATGAAATAGAATGGAAATTGATGGAAAAAATAATGAAAAATAACCAAGAAGTATTAATCTGGCTTACTTTAGCTTCAATTGATGGTCGCTCACTTTTTCCTCTCCTTGAGCTCTCAAATTAGTGTGAAAATATTGAAGAAATAGTGAAAAATTGGATGGGGAAAAGGGAATTTAAAAGCCCCCAGGTAACGCTAAAATGGACACCTTGGCGCTAAAGTGGGTTGGCAGCTTTGCACGGGTACCGCTAAAGTGGCCCTAATATGGCGCTAAAGCAGGGACTGCTTAAGCAGACCCCTTTCCGCTAAAGCAAACTTCAGCCAATTGGCCAAGGCCGCTTAAGCAACTCATGGGCTCTAAAGTGAAGGCTGTTAAAATGGCTCAATGAGCGCTAAATCAGTCATATCATGTACCAGATTTCGCTAAGTCAAAAATGAACTTCGATTGGATGCTCAAAATTTGTTCGGGACAGCATGCGCACAATTAAACTATGCTACCATATCAAATTCGACGTTTCAAACTTAATGAAATAATCAAAACTTTAATATGAGATCATTTCAACTAAGTGTGGGGTCATACCTATAGTTTTATTTTTCATATAATCCGCCTAATAGCCCAATGAGTTTGGAAGCCTCGAGAACTGAACCAAGGATGCTCCTAGCCGAAAATAAATGTTGCAGAGTTGATGGCACTTCCAGAATTATTATCTGAGATCGTTTACTAGGAGTTTTATTCTGAGACCAAATTCTAAACGACGAAAACTCCAAAATAAAGAAATGAGCCTAAAACCCAAACGAACTATCTGATAATTGAACCGACAATTTTGGCAAGTCATAAATGACCTGTAGCCATTGTGGGAAGACTTGATATGTTGAAAATACACGCAAATTGAGGAAATGACCTACAAGTTCATTACATAATCACATAAAATTGTTAATTATTTTAGCGTGCTCATCACTTAATCAACTATAATTAAGCAAGAGACTTACTTGATAATCTATATGTGCTACTTGTCAAGTCTTGTTTGTTTTGTTTGATGCTAATCTTGAGTCTAAATAAGCAAACTAAAATTTTCTTTGTGTCTAGACCCATATCCAAAAATAATAAGTTTAATACCTCTTGAACATTAAGTTGTGACGGATAGGCATCTTAGAGAACATTAGTTTTATCATTTTCTTTAGAGCTCTTTAGGCTTAATAACTAAACTAGGTGGAGTGGATAGATACGCAGAAATGATGAAAGTTGACCCGAGCAAAATACGACATACAATATATGACATTGTCATTCGTTAATAAGCCGAGTGATATTCGAATGGGATAAAATAAACCGTTGTTCAAAATCTTTTAAACTTTGATTATATTTTACTTATTTTTATTTTTTGTGTGTCTCTTTGGCTTTGGGGTAGTTAAAAAGTCATTAAAATTTTTTGCTATATCATTTGTCACTTGTATCTTTTTTCTTATCTGATTTGTATTTTCTTATTCATTATTTACGTGTTAATCATCTCATCACCTAGATTAATATTAATTAATTAATAAGCATGTCTAATATATTTATTTGTCTTCTCCATTTAGGTAATGAATTAATCATTAAAATCAGTTGACCTTTGTTTATCACATAAACCCCCACATCATATATGAATTCAATCGGAATTCACACTTGTGGATCTCGAGAGGTACTTAACACTTTTCTTTTAAGGAAACTTAAACCCTTATCCGAATTTTTGGTGATGTAGACTAATAATTAAATAGTTCATAATTAGTTTAGAATGGTGTCCTAACACATCTTAATTCGTTAGGCTGACTCTTCTCTTTTGAATCATCCTAAAAGAGTTGTCACGTCAAATCTCACTTTTTTTTTTTTTTTTTAGAAAATAGGGTGCGACAGTGGCGTAGTGGGATTAGTGGTTATCGCTGGCCATTTCCAATGTTTTCCCTAACTCTTCTGCATCTTGAATTATTATTTATCAAAGTTCAAATATTTTCTCATCTTATTTCTTGATAAAGGCTAATACTATACACTCTATAGCCATTACAATCAGTCTTCATCCCTATGATGAGGAGCAAAATTATATCTTTGTAAATGTGGAAATTTGCATTTACCAAGAGAATGACATGTGTTGCACACATTACTTGATGATTTGTAGAGGAAAAGAGAATGGTCGAGCGGCGAGGCATCACTTTATACAAGGTTTGATGCTTTTCTAACTATCTCAGTAGGATTTTTTCTCTTTTGAACTGTTCATTTTTTAATTTGGGAGGATTGTTATACTGAGGAAGCATAGTTTCTCTTTTAGGAGTCCTTCTATTTCTTTCATCTTTATTTTTGTTTATAATTTCTATTGTTTTTGGTGGTATAAAATCTATCTGTGATAATAAGAATCATTATAAAAGAGTAGCAAGGAGATAGAGAAATATACACTTTCTTATTAGAAAGAAAAAACATAGCACCGTGTTTTATGCACAACAAATATCCTATGTGGTTGAAATAAACAAGTCTCTTTTGTAGATGATTTTGAATTCATTTTGGCTGAAAACGAGTAGAGTTCTTCTAGGTCCAGATGAATTGCCACATCATATGTTCAATTTTGATCCAAAGTGATGTGCTCAATGTGCTGTAATGGATCTATTAAAAGAGCCAATGCACTCAGTTTACTATATAATAAGAAAATAATTTATTTAATGTTAGTTGTGTTGTAGATTATCTTTCAAGTTAATAGAGACAAATCAGTAAGTAAAAATTGAAATCCTACAATTCCTTTTTATTTTCAATCAAGTGTTTATATATATATATATGCGTGTGTGGTATATTAGTTTTTCTATGTTGTGAGCTCTAAGTTTCCTATATATTCATAAGTATTTAATTTTTTCATCTTATGAGATTATCTTTCAAGTTAATAGAAACAAATCAGTAAGTAAAAATTGAAACCCTTCAATTCCTTTTTATTTTCAATCAAGTGTTTATATATATATATATATATATATATATATATATATATATATTATTTAAATTTTTTACCCTTCATTAAAAGACTCTTCTTTAGATAAAACTGTCTTTTCACTATTTTTTAATTTATTATTTAATTATTTTTTATTATATTAACTAGACTTCTAAAATATATGGTAGGAGAATTAATTAATATTTTCCTTTCTACTGTTCACTAAAAAAAATACTCCTAAAATAGGACTCTATTAAAAAAATACTTTTATAAATATTGAGATGTACGTTAAACTAGAGAAGAAACCGGTTTGCCTATTGGGAGAATATGATTAATGTTCATCTAACTTGTTTCGACTACATGTCTAGATTGGTGGATGTTTGATTTTCTAACCCTCAACTTCTTCACTGTTTTTGTCAGCATAATAGAATTCAACGTGTATGTGTATGTGTGTGTGTGTGTGTATATATATATATATATATATCTTCTTTGTTTTCATTCAAAATAATTCTTTAGGGTCAAAATTTTCGCCTAGATAAGCATTAGTTGGATCAAAATCGAAGCTTTGTGATCACTATTATATTTTTTTTATAGTTTACAGGCCGTAGATAAATGTCGGTTGGCTTTAAAGAATTTATTGTGTAAAAGTTAGGTTTAATTGTATTGTTTTGATATTTTATTATCTTATTGTTTTATTTTAATTTACAGATGCTAGATAAATATGGGTCGGCTTTGAAAAAAAATTTAGGTAAAGGTTAGGTTTAATTGTATTATCGTAATATCTCTATAAGTTTGTTATTTTGTGGTAGTTTATAGTTCGTAGATGAATCTAGATCGGCTTTGAGAAATTTTTGTATGTAAAATTTTAGTTTAATTGTATTATTTTGATATCACTTTTATCGTATTATTTAATTAGTTCGTAGATAAATGTTGGTCTGCTTTGAGAAATTTTGTATGTAAAGGTTAGGTTTAGTTATATTATTTTGATATCTCTATTATCATATTATTTTGTTATTGTTTACAGGTGGTAGATGAGTGTCAGACGACTTTGGGAAAATTTTTGTGTGTAAAGATTAAATTTAATTGTATTATTTTGATCTCTCTATCATTGTATTGTTTTGTTGCAATTTACAGATTTAAAAAAAAATTGGTAAAGATTAGGTTTAATAAATAAATTCTCCATCTTTACATACTCAAAAGATATTAAATTTAATTATTATATTCATCTTTATTATTTAAACAAATATTCTATTTAATGTAATGTTTGAACTCATTAAAGTGAGGTACACGCACAAGATGCGTACACCTAAACTAGTATATATAGATGCGTGTGAGTGGTATATTAATTTTTCTATGTTGGTGAGCTCTAGGTTTCCTATATATTCAGAAGTATTTAATTTTTCCATCTTATGTGTCTTATTTTCTTGACCGCTTGATTATGTCGGATAATTTACCAAATTTTTACACCTTATGAAACTATATTATTATGCATTCTGCCTGCACCAAATTCAACGATGTCATTTTTTTATTGAAATATAAGATTGAGAAAAATATTTATCATGTGCATTTAATTTTGAAAATAGCAATTACAATTCCTTTGTATGCCATAACTGGTTTTATTCTTGTTTCGGGATCTCAGTCTAAGAATTTACTGCAAAGGCCAAAGAGGAGCCGCTAGTGAAAATTATCGCCAAACTCAAAAAGAATTGTCCTGAGGACTACTGATATGTTGTCTCTAAGAAGGTAATTAGACCACTATACAAAAGGAGTTAATACTTGCTAAATTTCTATCCATTTCTTTATTTCTTGCATGTTTTTGATGTGTCCATATTCTAAACATGCACACGCATGCATAAATTAGAGATTAATAACTTTCTATTTGATACGTCCTCCGTCCTAAATTATCCATTTTAAATTAAGATGACACATTGATTAAGAAAAATAATTAATAACATGGTTAGTTTATCATAATATCCTTATTAAATGGTGTTTATATTTTAATTTGAAGAAAAGGTAATTAATGCAAAGGGTAAATATGGAAAAAAAAAATTGTCTATTCTTGATTAATGAAAAAAGATAAGTATAATGACAAATTAAATTAGAAAATTTGGGACGAGTAATTTGGGACGAAGGGAGTATATCTTAAGGAAAGTCACTGTTTAGTATTTTTTAGAGCAGTTCTCTGATGTGTCATTGCGGCTCATGGATGAGATAAATGTTATGAATCTCAGTGTGTAAAGCCAGTCATTAACTATGGGACTGAGCCGTCCAAAGCGAATGAATGCAACTTCTCCCGATTATAATCTTTCATTTGACTCTTCTAGATGAATCATATTTTAAAAATCTTGACAGCGAGCTACCACTGTTTCGTTCCCTCTTTTTACTCTTATCGTCTTTGGCATTCTAATTTTCAGATCTATATTTTTCGTGTATTTTAATTTTCAAGTCTATATTTTTCGTTTTGTGTTTTACTTTAATCTTATTCATAAATGCTAATAAATTATGAAACGACAACAATAAAATTCGTTAATAAGGGAGGAAAAAGAGCAACATGCAACACAAATAATACCTAGAAAAAGGTTATAACAAACGAACATAAAGAGGAAGTAGTAAAACGAAGAAGGAAAAAGAAATGGGCCTTTTATCTTCTTGATAGTTCTTGGTATGAAAAAACCTTTTCTTTTTCAGATGTAGCATAAAAGTGAAGGATCTACAATAGGAGATGGTAACGCTATGTCGAGCATGGATCAATTGTTATACTACATGCAAAACAAAGAAGCTTACACCTGAAGAGTAACAGTAGTTCCTTTCTGCATCGGAAGACGAGCAACAACACCCCCCCCCCCCCTCAAAAAAAAGAAAGAAAGGGTACAGGAGTCCCTATCTCTTAAAGGGTTGGTGTGGCAGACTTCCCCTTATTTGCCGATTGAAGAAAGCCTTATATAACTTCGAACAAGTGAGAAAGGCCCTTTCTATCGTCATTAGTCAAGCTCGCTAACTACAATAAAAAAACAGTGCTACAAATATATGAAAAATTTAAAATTTAAAAAAGAAAAGAAAAGATATAATTAAAATGAAGAGATTTTTGTATATGATAGTTTGCTTATTAAATCTACTACAATACTTGATCATACGCGTTGATCGTAATTTTTCATAACACAAGTTTATATCATGGACATTTCTTTGATTACTTGCTATTTTCAAAATATTAATGTCACAATGCACGATATGTGTCCTTTAATGAATACGTATTTGTATTGCACGATATGTGTCCTTTAATGAATACGTATTTGTATTTTATATATTAGCTAGTCACAAATTACCCACTGACATTGAAAATAAGTGTCCTTAATTTTTTACCGTCGCTTTCTCTATGAGCAATTCTTCAAAGTCAAAAGTGTTGTCTTAAAGTAAAATTTGTTAAACTGAAGCTTCTTACCATGGAGTAAGCAAGGTTAAAATTTGAAATCACCCACCTTCAAATTCATTATTATGAATTACCCCTTAATATCTCTATCTCTATTATATTAAAAATGTTAAGGTCCTTATAATTGGCGTTTACCCATTTTACCCTTTATTAAAAGTCCCCCTTCAAATAAAATCGTCTTTTTGCAAAGGAGAAGATGGTCAAAAGCCCCCCCAACCTTTACCCCAAATCCCCCGCAAAGTACAGTATGTAGTTGGAATTTGGGGTAAAGGTTGGAGGGCTTTTGGCCATTTTCTCTTTTGCAAAGTCCTATATTAAGTATTTATATTTAAAATCACGTTCATTGTTGAGCCCAAAAATGGTAAATTCACATAGTTATTTTGAAAGTCCTATATATGGGAATCTTCTCAAATTAAATTTGGACAATCCTATATTAATTATTCACGTTCATTGTTGAACCCACAAATGAAAAATTCACATAGTAATCATTCTCTAATTAAATTTGGACAATCCTACATCACATAGTTATTTTGCAAAGTTCTATATTATATATTATACATGCCTAAAACGACAAAATCTTTCTCTATTTGAATTTTTGGATTGTTTTACTCTATTTCAAACATTTTATACCCAAAAATGGCAAATCCACATAGTAATCCTTCTCTAATTAAATTTGGACAATCCTATATTATATAGTTATTTTGCAAAGTCCTATGTTAGATATTATGCATGGCTAAAACGGCGAAATCCTTCTCTAATATAAATGGCAAAATCCTTCTATTCTATTTCAAGTAGGTATATGTTTGGTCCTGTATTCAACCCAAAAAAAAAACTCTTTCTACACAATCCTTCTCTAATTAAATTAGGACAAGCCCTTCTATAAATATGATTGTAGTTTGCTATTTTCTTCGTCTCCTCCTTTTTCGCTCTTACTCTGGTGTTGTTTTCTGCATCACGATCAAACTATTTCCTGCATCACCATTAATTTCTCCTCGGGTCTTTTTGAATATAATTTCTTCAACAATTCTCCTTTTCACTTACGTTTGCTTCTGCTATATTGCTTGTAATGTTATTAATTAATTTCAACACAATATTAATTGTTATGTCAGCTTAAAAACTATTTTTTTTTGTTTGTTTGGGTTTTACTGCTTTATTTTATTTTATGTCTTTAAGTTACTTGACTTACTATCGCTTGCACTCTTAATTCATCTAATTTTTCTATACCTTTTTGTGTCTATTTAGTCTCTTCGCTTTTTCCCTCTAACATTCTTCTCCTACTATTTTGTTAATCTACCAACAAGATTCACATATTCAGGTAAAATCATCTTGTATCATATAATACCTTTAGTTATAAAATTATTTTTTTTACTGTTATCACAACTTTGCTTTTTAAGGATATTATTGCAAGGGACTCAAATATTGAATCAGTGGATTCAATGACTGTAATTACCGAATTAACTGATTCAATTATCGAAGTTGTGCCTCTTAACACAGTGAAGCTCAATGATCGCACCTCCATAATAAAAATCTTGGTGATAAGATCTCAATCAACAAAAGAATTTACTCGATTAACAAGTGGTACTCGAAATACTTTCACATTCGTCGATGAAGAGGTACTTAATTCTTCAACCACTCTACTTATTTATAGCTAATGTTCTATTATTCTACTTATCAAGAACATCTAAAGTATCAAATCAAGTCATGTCAGTTTTGGTTACTTAAATAGACTACTCTGATTCCCTATTATCTTAATACCTACCTACTCTTTATTAATTTTCTATTTGTAAGTTCTATTATTTGTTCATATTTTTTTTCTTTTTCTTTTTCTTTTCAGGGCACAAAAATTAATGTCATCCTTTTCAATGGGCATATTAAAATATGAAAAAAACTTTTACATCAAGGCAATTTTTTCTATATCATGAACAACCGCATTAGTCCTCCCAATCCTAATTTTCTTTCGGTCAATAAGGACATTGAGGTTGGATTCCTTGGTGGCACTATAATTCAAGAATGCAAAAGTCCCTTCTCTACATTATGTTTTTTGAACAATTTTGATTCTTTCGAAGATGAAAAGCTTCATACTGCAGGAACAATTTTGGGTAATTTTCTTAGATTCTGTTAACTAATCTACTATTTATTATAAGTTCAATATTTATTTCTATTTATCTAATAAATCATACTTAATATTTTATAGATATTGTTGGAATCATCGTGTCTTCTAAGCTCTTCACAAAAGACAAAAAACGTAGAGAGCTGGTACTTATAAATGAGAAGTATGTTTAACTTCTTTTTAAAAAACGTCATTTTTCATTTTACTGTTCGCTTACTTCAGTGCAAATTTTAAAATTTAACATTATTTTTTCATCAAAAATTCAGGCGTGATCGAAAAACTATAACATTGTGAGGCAAATTCTCAGAAATAGATGATGAAATCCTGTAAAATCTCGATGAAGAAGAAATTTTTATCGCATTCTGTGATGTTAAGACTAATCTATTCCTAGGTACTATCTTACAAGTTGTGTTTATCTCAAATTCTTGATCTTTTTTTGAATTTTTTATTAAAATAAATCTTTGCAGGTAATTTTGAAATAGTATATGGATAATTTTGCAGGTAAATTTGAATGTTTATCAGTAGTATGTGGATAAATTCAACTTTTGAAAAAGCAATCTCTCTTCAAAAATGGTACTATACATTCTCATATTCAAAATAATGAATAGTATAATATAGTTATTTTACTTCACTGCCTAAATAACATGCATGGCTTCTTTGAAGAAGAAGAAGAAACACACAGATATTACTATGTTGTCATCTTTACAAATTAAATTAGCTCAAGAACTGAAAATTGGATATATAGCACGTGGCTCGTTCGATTATAATGAGGTACTATTTCTCACCTACCTAATGAAATTTCATACGTGCTCCAAAAGTCTTAATCCTTGCCTTTTCTATTTTTCTATGTCTAGGTTAAATATTGTAAATTTACTACGAAGATCGCAACCTTCTTAAATGCAAATGAATCATACTATGCATCTTGCAACAATTGCTACAAAAAGTAAACTTTTTCATACTATTCAAAAATGTTCTAGTTGTCTTGGGGGAAAAATACTTTATGAGGACAGGTAATACGCATGAAAAGTTTCATATTACTTCTTTTAGAATTAATAAATAAGTTAATCATTTACTTTTTGTTTATTCTGCAGGTTTCGCCTAATACTTGACGTGTTTGCTAACCAAGAGCATTGTACTATTACATTATTTGAAGCCACAAGATACTTGACTGGTTGCAATATTATAACGTATAAATAATCAATATTAGAAAAGATCATATTATACTCTCCTTTTACATTTATCATATATTTTACTACAGTGCCTTTCCACCGCTAACTTATCTTTTTTTTAATTAATACATTATTTTCTTTATACAGAAAGAAGAATCCTCCTTTTATCGTAACTTGCTCCTAAGTATTAACAAAGAATACACATTTCTTATCAAAATTAAAGCAAGAAATGAAGGAGATCGAATAGGAAGACGCTTTTATTGTAGATGAAGAACAATCAGTTGAAAAGTCTATTCCATTGACATACTAGATGAAAAAATCACCTCAGAAACAAAGACAAAAAACAACATTGGTGACACTACCACAGAAAAGGATCAAGCTTGATAAGGATCAGTGATGCTATTTTCTCAAAAAAGTAAAAGCTCAAATATTTTGAGCACAGATAGTTATTGATTAGTTATGATAAGGTTAAATAGATTTAGAATCTAGATAGTTATTGGTTATTTAAGTTTTTATTTTTTTAACAATAAGCAACTTTTGTTGGCATATCAAATAATATTGATCATTTACTTCTAATTTGATCTACTCATACAATATCTGTTTTTGTTTATTTTTAATACATTATTAATTAATTATTATTCTATGTCGCAAGATATATATTCATTAAACACATGGCACGAGGTACCTATAAAATTAATTTAACACATTATATTTTAATATTTTTTTGTGTGACCCATTTTAATTAGAAAAAAAATTATTTTAACTATATAGACCAAGACAAAGTTGTTCAAACCATTCAAAAGGTTAATAACTATACTGCTCCAACTAGAACAAATTTAAATGTTGAAATCGACAATACTCATGAACTAGAAACTTCAGGTACTTCCTTACCATTGAAATCTACTTGTTCACTTTAATATTCAAAAACAATCACCACATTGTTGTCCATAATGACTTATTCATTTATTATATTTATTTTTAGTTTATAGCAGATCGTAGCTTTCTAAAAAAAACTATACTCTAATGTATAAGAGCATAATCAAATCAGAATGACTAACCTGTAAATTTGTAGGAAATATGAAATACAGTATATGCAACATATTAGTTTACACCAGCTATTCCTTAATTATGTTTTCATTTGTAGATCGTCTTACTATTTGTTGTTAAACTGAGGAAATTGTATAAAATTTTACTAAGAAAAAATCATAAATGTATTATAATTGTATATAAATCATAACTGAAGTTAAATCACAAAGTAGAATATAGAATTTTTCTTGAACATTCATTAGTTTTTATATATACCTAGGTTCATCTTTCAAGTTGGTCATTTCAGAGTGTCAATAGGATTTCAGAAAACCTGTCTAACATTAGCAATTCTTAAAAGAATTAAGGCCATAATATTATTTTGTTTGTTGCCCATGCAAAATTTCAAATTTAATATTAAGCTTAAATGTGAGCCACATACCGTATAAAAAATTCCATACATGAAGTATCCAATAGCTAACATGTGCATCTCAAGTTGCAAAACATCTTCTAGCATTGGTTCGTGATCTTCTTTAATCATATAAATCCCTTGCCTGCATATTTGTCTCACCAGCAAGTCTTACGAGTTTGGCCAAGCCTGCTTGAAAAGATGTATCTAAGTGTAAATATATCAACATATGAACTCAAAACATTTGGTTAAGAATGAATGTATTATATTCATTCTACTCAACAATTTTTATATTAAAAAATCACTAAGATGATCATAATTATCTCAGAAAAAAAAAACTAAAAAACAACCTTTGGTGATGCATAATGGTATGATCAATGGCACATGTCAAATTTAAATGATCGTAGCTATCATCAGTTAGTCACTAATGTGGATAAATTTGTATAATTAGGGGTTGTTTGGTCCACCGGATAAGGAAAATAAATTATTGTAGCTATAATCAATTAGAAACATGTGTGATAAAGGTGTTAACTAATCTCCAGATTAGCTTATTTCACCATTTATACTAAAATGATGAAGTTACCATCCCATATTAAGATTGGTATATAAAATAGTCTATACTCATGAGATATCCTTACTTATTCAAGTCAGTGTACCAACCGACCCCTTAGAGTTGTAGTAACTTGAGAATGACAAGATAAAAATATCATGGCTAGAGCAATATGAAACTAATGATATCATAAACGAAAAAACTAAATAGTTGAAAGGCACATTACAACAAGGAGAATAAACTGACCAGCAAATGTCTGTGTAGAGTTCCACTGCCAAAACTAAATAAGGTCACCCCTCCTTTTAAGTTCTTTCTCTCATTGACATAAACCACTTGTAGAGGCATCATAAGCCACGGGAAGAACTCCTTCAAACAAACACAGAATTTAGTCCCACTTTGAATTGGAGCTTTTGGATCGATACCCAATTCAATCCAAAATGCCTGCAAAGTTGATTTGGTACATAATAAGACCATTAATCTCATTTAGTGATCACACACATAAAGATAAGCAAATCAATATTTTTGTAAAAATACCTGAATATCACCAAACCTCCAATTTTGAATTAGTCAAACCTGCCTGAAAAGATACATCCATGTGTAAATATATCAACATATGAATAAATAGAAAAATAAATCATAGTAGAATAAATGTGCAATACACAAAAATGATTATTCAATATCTTTGAGCAGACAACTTATCATCATTTAGAATCACATAGGTAAAATTTTAAAACAGAATTTCAATGATCACCTTGCCAAAGTTTTATATAAAGGATAGGATAGCAAACTTGAAAGAACTTTCTGTAAATTTAGTATCAAGTCAATCCCATCTTTCAAGAGAAGAACAACATCCTATATATACAAAAAATTTAACAGATATAAAAATCATAACTCCAATGTATTCATCCTAAGAAAGCCATAACTCAAATTTACAATGAACACTAATTTATTGAATTGATTTTTAACAACTAGCATATATGCAAACATCCATTTGGAGAAAGAGGGAGATTTTTTCAGCATTTCAAAAAAATTTAATCGTGTTTCATATTTAGCCAATTTAATTCCAGAATCATGCAAGCAAACAAACCACATGCTGTATTTATGTTTTTTATCAACAAAATCAGCAAACTGTGTAACTCCAAGAAATTACTTTCTTTTCTTTATATTTATTAACTAATGCTCCTCATAGATAATCCACTTGCCATACTTAAACAATTCCCCCCTCCTCTTTCCCTGTAACCTAAAAAATTATAGAAAAATTAAAAAAATATGAGCATAGAACATAACTATTATCATGATTTAGATGAACTCGAGATAGATAAATTGATAATTAAAATTAAGTGTCAAATTATTTGAAAAAGGTTATTGGTTGATTATAACACTTACTAAAATAATAATTATTCAAATTCTAATTATCTAACTTAAGTATATCCTGATCTTTTCCCATTTTTATGTGTAAAAACTGAAACAAGTATTGTTTATTTCTATTTGTAGCAGACAAAAGGATTGAATCCACAAAAGATATAGATGTCGAAGAAAGAAGACCAATTAAAAAAGAAAAATAAATTGGTTCCCGAAAACTCTATCCGAAAAGTGTAATATTAAAAGTAATGCAGTACCTGTTTATTCATTATAGTTACTTCTACTCTATTTGTTCAATATTTATCATTTATTATGTTTTATAACATATAACTACATAACTTTAGGTTAAGTTGACTATATACCAGCAATATTGACTCTTCATGGGTTGGAAAATATTCCTAAATGCATATATTGTAATGCTATGAGATTTGAACATGAAACTCCAATATTTTTTTGTGATGGTGAATCAATCAAACTTGCAAATACTAACATTTTAGCTCAACTATATGTGTTATTTTTCTCAGATTCTGAAGTAGCAAAAGAATTTTACAAACACATTAGAGGATATATGTAACACCTCAATTTTCTGAACTGGAATGCTACACGGTGCTCATGACCCCGAAGGACCACAAGCTAACCCATGACTGATATCTGTACCTATATACTACATAATATATCATAAAATACGGAAATATGAACATGAAAGGCCATAAGGTTCGAACTGAATAAACGTCTGATAACAAAATGTCTGAAAAAAGGTATAACAATACCAAAACAAGTCATAAATACTGAAAATAATGAGATCTGCATATCTAATCTGACATCTAGTATGAAAGCCTCTAACTGAATTGAATAAGGAGTTGAAGGAACATATCTCCAACTAACTCCATTTAGCAATTGAATAGTAAATGTAGCAATAATCATATCGTCCTCGAATGAGAAGGACTCACTGCAAACTCTGAACACTGAAATGCTACTGCTGATCTGGAGCTCGTGCCTCTGAACCTATGGTGTAACATAAGAGAAAGCACCATAGCGCAAATACGTCAGTACGTCTAAATGTACTGAGTATACGAGTGAGGTAGGCTAAATGCAAAGGGTTATATGCATGAACAATGCTGACTAATATAAATGTGAGAATACATACATGCATACATAACTGTAACTGAACTCGTGGAGATACTGACTACTGAGTTTGAATGCTGACAACATGAGTGTATTGATACTGAGATACTGAATAGATGAACAACTATTTTTGACAGTTTGAATTATGAAGAATTGGTCTAGTTGACTGTGTCTAACAGTCCTGAAGCTGAATACTGATATCATGAATTCTGATAACTGATATGACTGATACATGAGTTCAAAAAACTGATATAATTGATATAACCGTGATGATTGGCCTAACCAATATAACTGATATTGAGCAACTATATCTGACAGTCTAAGTTCTGATAGAACTATCTGAGTTCTATTTTATATGGAGTAACTGAATTTGAGATCAGTCCTATCTAGCGAGTGATCTTTAAACCTAATTATTCTGATACTATTTAACTATTGTTAAGATCAGTCCTATCTAATGGGTGATCTTGAAGTCTATTTATAATGATAAGGATTGATTGTCTCTAACAGTACTAAATCTGTACTACTGAACTGAGTTGACTGTATCTGACAGTCTTGAATCTGTAACTGAAACTGTGGGATGTGTTTATCTAACTGACATGCCCCAAACTAAGCTGACTGGGGCCCAATCTCTGCCCTGACTAGAAGGGTGTCAGTACCGCATCACCAGTAAAGACATCTGTTGTGGAGTCAGTCCTAATCTAGCAAGTGACTCCTGGGATCAGTCCTATACATATAAATATACTAACGGGTAACCCCTGAGTATGTCAGTCCTATCTAACGGGTGATATCTCGTACCTACGCTGGCAACGTAGTTCTGGAACTTAGGAATTGCTTCTAGGGATCTCAGTCCTATTCTAGTGGGTGAGTCCCCATCCTTAGGCTCACTCGGTGTTGAATCCTACTCCCATCTGAAATACACTAAACTAAATAACAGAGATGAACTGAATAACTGAACTGACCTGATTAGCTAAATTGATACTAGTGGCATTGTTTAGTAGAGCTAAATTGAGTTTACTGGATTCCGATGACTAACAAAATGTACTAAGTTTTGAGGACTGATTGAGAATACTGAATTTACTGAGATTGACTGTGAGTACTAAAGTTACAGACTAAGTACTGAGATCATTGAGATTACTGAACTATTGAGACTACTGAGATTTTTGAGTTTTCCTGAGTCACATGACTGATTGAATTCTATAGATCATGGCTTAACTGAGTATCGTGATAACATGACATAGCTCTAGGCACACAACTATATTTTTTGGGTACAAGTACCCCCAGGACTCGATGGAAGAAAACTGACACACATGACTGACTTGATTATAAGAGTAGAGTCCATAATCCATAATATCATCAATAAGGGATTTCATACTAAGCATGGTTCTCAACAATCTATTTCATAGAAGGGAATTTCATACTACATGTATATACTTGAATAGATTTCAATATCATGCTCATTACATATTACAACCACAATCCATAATATCATAACTTGGGGAATTTCATGAAGTACATGGGCATTCTACATCTTGTACATGAGTGGGTTTTGCAAGTAAGCATAGCATAATTCCATAAGACTAGTTCATGAGTAATCCAACAGTGTTCACAAGACACATTATCAACATGGATGACATTGAATCATAGAGGCCTATCATGAATCCTTCACTTAGTTCCAATTTAGCTATAATGCATGACTTTTAGTCTCTTAGGTATTTTATCAAACATCTTACATGCACAACTTAGGCATAGGTGTAAATCATATAATTACTCATCATAAATAATCAAACTTACATGTTTTCAACTCATATGATGTCATAGATTTATAATAACACATAAAGATTCTATCTTAGCATCATTCAACACATAAACATGATCAACAATCCATTCATAACATGAAAACCATAATATATAGTTTTAGAAAAAAAAGGGTTCTTGAACTTCATGGACGAAAGGAGTCCATGAATGAACACACGCATACCTTAGAAAGGAAACCTTGATGATTTGCTGGAGAGTTCTTGGATTGGGAAACTTAATTCTAGATTATCTTGGAAAAAGGCTTGAATCTTGCTTTTGAGAGTTGAGTTTGATGGAAACCCTAATCTTGTGGTTAAGAGTATAAGAGAGGGTTTTTGAGATGCTTAACTGAAGAAAAATGGGAAAAATTACACCTCTTTAGGGTTATAAGTCATGGAAGGTGAAGGAAAATACCAAAATACCCTTATGAAATAATTTTTTAGTTGCTGAAAATCATAGCTGACGACCTTCGCGATAGGGCATCACAAATGTGATAATCTATCACGAATGTCGTCACTTAGGGGCTGGTTTATGCCTTAGGCGGACGACCTTCGTGATAGGGCATCACAAATGTGATAAGCTATCATGAATATCGTCATTTAGGATTTAGTTTCTACCTAAGGCTGACGACCTTCGTGATAGGGCGTCACAAATGTGATAAGCTATCAGGAATGTCGTCACACTGTTTTCAGCCTAACATGCTGGAGTAAAATAGGCATAACTTTTTGCTTTGCTATCGGATTTAGGAGAAATTGGTATCATTGGAAATTCAATTCAATTATATATCTGTTGATAGGTCATGATATGAAAAATTCAAAGTATAATGAGGGATATACTCATTTGAAGTTGACTATACCAATATCTTTTTCAAGAATTCAATCGGTAAGGAATGTTTTGATTCTTCTGATAGCTGGGAGTTATTTGAAGCCTTAATATACATCTAACTTACTCATAAAACTATAAAAGAACCATGATGTACTATGCATGATCTTGGTACATGGCTCTAATTTTGGTTTGGATTTTTTGGGGTATTACAATATAACAACATAGTTAAATTTACATCTTTTGGTGTAAAACTCGACAATGAACTGGCATCTTCAAGACAAGGAGTTTATACCTTTAAAGCACAGGGTCAAATATATCATGATCTACCCTCATTAATTACACATGATGATAATCCATGTTATTTTCAAATATACTTTTTTGACACAGAAAATGAGGTATGCAATAGGATTTCAAAACTCAAAGAAGCCAATGTATTTGAAGAAGTAGTAGCGATAATTAGACAAATAATGAATGTCAATCATTATGCGCAATTCTTTCGCCAACTAAAGGATCATTCAAGTTTTCAAAATTTAGAAATTCAAATTTCTTCCAATGCTAAACTAAATCAACGTGTCTATAATAAACCATCAGTTAATCAAGTTATTGAAATTTAGATAGATGGCAACAACCCCAATGTGTTATTTGATCGAGAGATTATTATTCATGAGCATTCAGGCAATATGCATGGTGTTAAACATTATTATGGTTGTTATGACCCACTTCAGTATCCTTTACTTTTTCCAAATAGTGAATCAGGCTGGCACCAAGAAATACGAAAATAACATAAAATAAAATAAAATTCATAGAGAAATGAAGTTGAAAGCTTTAACCAGAATATTTCAATATTTGCGTCTGCTAATAAGGTGTTTGACAATGAGCAAAAAGGTATGATTCTCAAACAAAACTACACAAACACTTATATTTGATTATTTAAAATTCTCATATCAATGTGTCTAAAAAATTTTTGTAGGCGTATGACGAGGAGGTAAACATTGTGTCTCTTGTAGAAAATACTACTGCTATAAACTACAAATACACAAGCGAGATGACACAGTAATTTTATTATGTGGAATGCATCCTCCAATCATTAACCTTCAGTTGCATCCCCCAAATATACAATCAGGTAAACTACTGATATCCATCATTTAGATAATTTAAGTTTATAATGAAACAACATAAACTATATATTCATATCACCTATGGATCATTGTTAATATGCAATAGTTACAAATTTATTATATATTTATACTAGCGAAGAATTCTGGACAAAAACGTATGTTGAAATATGTAATAGTATTTGCAACAAGCAAATGTGCTAAATCTATTACTCTGAACGTAACAATTAGCTTCTACTTTATATCAAGAGAAGTAGTGACAATAAAAATGCAGCAGACATACCTGACATAGTTTATCTGTTAAAAACATTAGCAATGAATAATTTAACTCTTCTGTAGCTGAGATGAAATCCTCTGCTACCTATGTCACAGTTGAAAAAATAAAATTATCCTAATAATATATTAAATGGAGAGATAGAAGAAAGAAAAAGATGCAATGCAGATAGAGATTAGAGAGAAGTTGTGCTTGTACCAATTGGATGATATCCTCTTCTCTTTTATCACGTATACAAAATTTAGATACCGAGAGAATGTTCATATTTTATTTCTGCTTCATAAGGTTCAAGAGAAAATCTGTAAATATATGCTCATATTCTGGCATTTTCCCGTACCCTGAAGTTATATAAACAGAGACGAAACTTCATAACCATTGGTTCCAAGGGAAACAAAGAATTTTTATTTTGAAAGGTGGTGAATGTCAAACCACAAATATAATAGTTTGTCTATTGATGAAAGCATAACTTACCAAGAAAGTAGTTAATATCTATAACATAATAATGGTCTTTGGTCCCGTTCTCTCAAATTATATCCAAGTTGAAGAGCCTAAGACCCTGCACGATAGGCACAGTTATGAGTAATTCCAAAGTTGAAATATGATAACCCCCTTGACAAGAATATTTACAACATAAAAAAATAAACAGACATTGGATGCACAAGAAAAATTAGACCTTAGATTCTCAATTCTTATTCTTCATGAGAGTCGTGATCATTCAACCAATAATTGGTAACTCAACCTATATTATAGATAGTTTCAACAAAAATTCAGTCATATGTGGACCTGCAGGTTCATAGGTTCAAATTGACAGTAAAATTTTTTAAACTACCACTAACTAAATAATACAGTTGATGATACAGAGATTTATAACAATAATATCTCACAATCCATAATTAAGTATATTTCTTCATCATTTATTACTCTTTCTAATATTGTTGTTAACATTTTAGTGTGCTATTGGAACAATTAAAATTTGAGAAATATTGTTGCATGGAAATACGCCTCACATACCATGCTCATCGATTTTTTTTGAAAATGTTCAACGGACAGTGAAGCACAAAAATACCTACATAAGAAATTTTTAGAGTGTTACGTTTAGAACCCTCAGGGTAAGATTTGGAGCTCAAGAAAAACAAGAGCAGTTATTGGTCGAATTGTTGTTCGTAGGACATCCACTATAACCACTCTTACTATTTGTGTATATTTAAATTTAATTTATTTTAACTTTTATGTCGTCACAGCTAATCTAGCAGAAGGAGAGAGATACTATTTGTGATTATTATTGAATCACGTACGAGGACCAACTTCATTTGAATTCTTATTGTTTGTTAATGGAAGGCCGTGTGAAACACTCAAAGAAGCTGCAAAAGAAAGAGGTTTATTGGAATCAGATAACAACATTTCTGAATGCCTACGAGAAGTAGTTGTCTTCAAAATACCATCAGCTTTGAGAAATTTACTTGCAAAAATTTTGGTTCATTATAATCCTACAGATGTTAGAAAGCTCTGGGATACATATTATGATAACATGTCAGAAGATTTTAAAAAAATACATGACAATTCTCCTACTACTCAACTTCAATGCACACTGAAAATATAAATCATTTCTCACAAAGTATGGGGAAGAAAATTGAAAATTATGACATACCTAAACTTGAACAGAGATTGGATGATGGAATTATATCAGAATCCAAGGAAATCAAGAAAGAAAAATCTATAATAGTGCCTTTAGAAGATTTGGATGCACAAACAAAACTAAATCCTGAACAAGAGAAAGCATTTAAGATTATATTGAAAAGGGTGGATTCTCAGAAATTGAGATTATTCTTTATCGATGGACCTGGCAGGACTGAAAAAATATTCTTATATCGCGCAATTCTTAAAAATATCATACCGAGAGGCATGATATCTTTAGAAACAACAACAAGTGGTGTAGCTGCAGCTCTTTTATCGGGAGGTCGTACAACATATTCTAGATTTGAGATACCGCTTCAGACAATTGATACGACAATCACACGTATATCAAAGAAAGTGGTGTAGCTAAATTGGTTAAAAAAGCCAAGTTGATTATTTGGGACGAAGCGCTTATGGAAAGCCGTCAGACAATTAAAATAGTTGATAGAAGATTTAGAGATATACTGGACGTTGCAGAACCCTTTGGAGGAAAAGTAATAGTTTTTGGAGGTGATTTTCATCAAGTACTGCCAGTAATTCCAAAATCTACCGGGGCTGAAACAATAAATGCAAGTTTAGTCAAATCGTATTTGTGGCATCAGATAGAAAGGATTAAATTAACAAGAAATATGAGGGAACGAACAGATTCATCGTTTAGCAAATTTTTATTACATATAGGTAATAGGGAAGAGCCTACAACAAAAGATGATTTGATACTTCTTTCAAAACAACTGGTTATTGAAACTAAGAGCAGTAGTACTACTGAAAATGTCTTAGTAGACCAAATATTTCCATCACTTGATAAAAATACAAGTTGTGCAAAATGCATGACAGAATGGGCTATTCTAGCTAGCAGAAATGAATATATTGATCAGCTAAATGAAATGTTAATTTTCAGATTTCCTAGTGAAAGCAGAAAGTTTCTTAGTTTCGACTCTATAGAGGATAACACCAATAATTACTATCACGAATAATACTTAAAGACACTAACACCAAGTGGTCTACCTCCGCATAGGTATGCTCTTGATTATTTAGTAATATACAATTGTACTTTAGAATCAACTTTCATGTGACTATAAAAGTATGTATGGTTCATAGAATGAATTTCACTTTAAATATGGTTCATAACACAAAATCTAATAGAATACCAAATTTTCCTTTTTGTTTTGCCTGTTATTGCATTCAGAAAACAAGGTTAAAAAGTGATTGTAAATTCAAAAAACAACAAAACCAAACAAGGAAGGAAAAAATATTACTTGATACTTTTCACGGTGTCCTCTTCTGGGAATTTTCCAAATGGCTTTGAGCATCTTTCAGGTGAAAAATTTTCAGTATCATATCCTAAAGTCGTTATCACTCTTGGCTCATTAAATGAGAACCAGTGCTTTACTCTGTCTCTGAACATCTTAAAACAAAAATCTCAATAATCAGTAAAATCTTTCCTGCAAAATTCCAAAAGTAAAATCATATAATAAAAATAACATAACAATTATTCAGTAGAACAGGTCATGAAGTGATGTACTTACACAACTTCATGGTTGAACAATCTATTATACCTATCTCGAAGTGTTTGTGGTAAATCATAGTGATTAAGATTTGCATATGGGGTAATACCTGTAAAAACTTTACTCAGTCCTCAGTATGGTTACTATAAACATATAGTTGTAGATCTATTACTTTCATAATTTTTATTTTAGCATATTTGGTTAGAAACTTATTATTCAAATTCTTTACAGTATGATTCTAACAACATTTTATTGATTTGCAGATTGTTTGTAAAAAAAATGCACCAATCATGTTATTAAGAAATTTGAATGCTTCAAATGGCTCATGTAATGGCACAAAAATAATATGTAGAGGTTTTGATAAGAATGTCAAACATACAGAAATAATGATCGGGCAAAATGCTTTTAAACATGTGTTTATCCCACGAATCCAACTATTACCTCCCGAAAATGAAGGTTACCCATTTAAATTTATTAGAAAATAATTTTCAGTGTGACTATGTTTTTCAATGACGATAAATAAAGTACAGGGACAAACAATACCAATAATTGGAATGTACTTGCCACAACACATTTTTTTACATGAACAGTTATACGTTGCACTCTCAAGAGGAATATCAATATCAATGACAAAGCTTTTGGTCATGACGGAACAGCCAAAGCAAAAAAAGAAACATACACCAAAAACATTATCTACAAAGAGATATTAGAAAAGACACAACACGTCAAATTACCTGATACAATTTTTTTACAGCTAATATATTATTACCAACTCACCTCAAATATTCATGTTCGCAGGGTCAGGAGATACACAACTGCATTAGATTTAGTTATTATGTCAAAATAGCGACATTTATTCTTTTTTTAACCAGCATTATTATGGTGAGACTCATAAAGAAATATTTAGTTGCATCATTCAACAATTATGTTTTGTTTCTATTATGTTCTTAAGTTTTACAAATTAAGCACAATTCTTATAAAACAATCAACAACAGAGCACTTTATGAAAATGGACAAACACAGACAACCATAAACTTGGTAATTAATCAAAAATACGAAAAATAATTGACCTTGAGACAAAATCTTGAGCTGAAATATACTTATCATACTTCCTAGCTGCAAAGAATATCAAATTATATCTCACTGGATGTTGGATTTTGGTTTAGATAGTTAATATTACTAGTAAGTGCAAGTTCCTGAGCACAGTCCCTCTTGATTGGGGTACCTATAACACTGCATATTTTATAAATCTCATTCATTTCACTGCACCCAGAAAAATAAAAGTAAACCAACTGTCATCAAAAAGTAAAGTGGTTGCAAATGACACTCCACAATCTAGCAACCCTTCCTTCTCTTCTACATAAATTTTTATGCATGTTGTAAAGAAATACATATTATAACTGCATATGCATACCTTGAATCCAGAAATAGAAGACGAACACTAAACATCTCATCCATAATTACTCCCATTGCCCACATATCTACACTATTGAAATATAATCAATATACATCCTATAAAATATCTAAAATAGATATTTTGTATCTTATACTTACCGACCGCATGACCATAGTTGTGTGACTATAGAAAAATTTCAGCAGCATGATACCTGCAGTGCCACATAGTAGATATAAGGAAAGAAAAATTTAGACCAATAAATATATAATGGATGAATCCTATGCAGAGCAAAGTTGGATTAGTTAAGTGAACATAGACTATAGAGCACTTATGTTGTAGCATTTGTGTTGGATCTTTCAGATATATCTATTTAAGGAGAATCTGGTATGCAAGCATCTACATTTTCAAAGAATCTAAACAACGGAATACACCATAATTTTTATTTTATTTAAGAGAAAAGAAAAATTGAATGAAACAAACATATAGAAACCCTACAAGAAAGTAGAGAAGCCTTATCAATGGAAAAATTTGGATTCATCTTCACAACATATGTAACATCCACAACTTATACTCAGTAAAGCTAGATACCCTGAGTGTATGATGCAATATTTCTCCATTTTTATCCTTAAATATGTTGCTTCCATCCCTTGGCATCCCACAGGGATATTTAATTGAAAATTTTGAAAAAACATTCCCCTTTTTGTACTTGCAATCTTTGCATTCTCCACAGTTTCTTTTAAAAATCGGTACCACTATGTCCCTTTCTTTCATTTCCTTTACATTTTCCCCTACACTCTCCACCACACTAAACCATAGACTAAAGAAGTAATTAAACACATACTGCATGAGACCATGAACCATTGAAAGAATCAAATAGAATATGAAACTCATTAATTTTTATTTGACAACATATTTTTTATACAATACTTTCTATATGAAATGAGATTAATAACCTTAACTAATAAAATAAGTAAAAGAATCAAATAGAATATGAAACTCATTAATTTTTATTTGACAACATATTTTTTATACAATACTTTCTATATGAAATGAGATTAATAACCTTAACTAATAAAATAGATTACTTGTAATTAATCACCACATCTATAATAAAGTCAAAGTCAACTGACTAACATAGAATATCAAATTAGTTTTCACTTAGCTGGTCTCTTGATTCTATAGTCCACCTTATAACATCATCCTCTTATAACGGTCAAATTTCTTCGGAATTGATTTTTCATGTTAATTATATCATAAATTCTTTATACAACTATATTGCTATGGCAATGGATGAATATCAATAAACATGATATTATTGACAGGTTCGACTATGTAAAAATGTCCAAAAGTTGAAAGAGAAAAATGAAACTAATAGCTAAGAATTATTAATAGAGAAAATAAATTACCCAGCTCCTTTATGACTAAGAATTATGGGAAAAGTAGAAAGTGGTCCTGAAAATTAACAGTAACTTATAAGAAACAAAAGAGATTAATTAGTCTTATCAAATATTTATTTTTCTCAAAGTTAATTTGGTGGACTTACAACTGATAATTTTCATAAACTAATATCAGATTGACATAGAGAAGTGCAAATAATCTTGATCCGAATCTCCCAGGAGCTGGGTTAGGCAACCTCAATTTCTTCAATGATCAAAGGTTCTCCTGCTTTTCTGCACACCACAGTTGTTTAATTAAAGAAACATACAATTAGATAATATTAATTAGGTACCAAAATTAATGTAATTAAGAAACTAAAAGAGAATTTAATATTGTGAAAGAGTAAACCTTTGCATCTTATTGATTTTTCTATTGTATGTGATGCAAAGTTTGAGCCCACGACTTTGTCGTCTTCCCTAATCCAACTTTTTCTAACAAATAAATAAGAGAACTTGATAGCAGTCCAAGCAGTCACGTTAGATCCATAGTTCGCTAGGTTTACGTTCCTGCCACAAAGAATCACTAAAATGAGCATCAGTCATACATAATCAGGAATTCAATTATAATCTTGTCCCTATGTATTTGACTTTCTTAAGAACCCTATCGTCAGTTATCCCCTGGACCGCTAAAATTTTTGGAAGGAAAACAATATGTATACATACACGACCATACTCTCTTAAGATAAATTCAAAAAATTTGGAGTTCAGACAAAGTAAAAATAGTATCATGACCTGCATACAAATGATTTAAGATTTTTATTTATTTTTGGCTTTCAGCTTCAAAACGGGAGTGCCAAGATAAGTCTGCAATAGATGAAATTATTTCCACGTAATCACTCCTATATAATATATAGGGATCTTTGTTACTTATTTGGATTCCAAAGTCTTTTTCGGGGTGGATAAGTAAAACGTGAAGGGAATGATGAACGAGCACGACCTACACTGATCTGCTACCACTAGCTGTATAGCCGCTTGAACTGGTATTTGGACTAAATCACTCAACTTCAAAAATGAAATTTCACCAAAAAGAGCCTCTCAAATGGGAATCACAAGTTACAATTAACCACTTATCTACTAAGATTCCTGCAACTTCAAGCTACCACTTAGGTTAAGGTGCATTCACTCGTCACAAGGTCCGACATCTAAGACAACCAAATACATTTATGCAAAGGGCTTACACCTGTAAGGAGTGGCAACCCTTTACTCCAGAAAACCACCCGAATTAGATAAACCCCCGATGATTCTTATATTAATCAAATTTTAGTGGTCATACAAAAAGATTATAAGCCCCGGGTAAAATTAAAAGGAAGAAGTAAAAAGGTGAAGCCAAAACATAAAGGTACTTAAAAGTAAGGAACACAATATTGATTAAAGTGCAAAATTAGAACTAAATTGATATATTTAGAACAAAATCTGATGGATAGAGATTAAAGTAGATAATAACAACCCAACAAGGACACAACAGTTAAATTAAGCCGGTGAAATAATACCTTTAATTTACTAAGCCACGTCTTTATCAGACTCTCAAAATCCTTACAAACACTAGAACCACCATAGTGTTTAAGTGATTTCTCTTTGATATCATCTGAGCTCTGCATAATATTAGATCAAATCAGATAAGGATAACTTTGAGCCAGAAGTATTGAGCATCTAGAAAATACTTACAATTTATATAGTCCTTATATTAGTTGACTTTACATTCATTATTAACAAGACGAACCAGACAAACCAATCAACATAAAAAAAAATTGCCCTTGCAATCTTTGCTAATTTGTTTACAAGGAAACATTATCTGAATTTAAATGGCTTGGAATATTATCTTCCTTGGTATAAATGTTAGTCATGGAAAATATGTTCAGATTGGAAATGTTCCAACTTACATAAAGCATGTTGTCGAAGAATTTGCTGAATGTTTGATCATGTTGCTCTATAGCTCACTCCAGGCCTAAACGTATCTATCTTCTTTCAGGAAAAGCACCTGTTTGATCAGGCAACCACTTATATGTATCATTTCACACAAATGACATCTGACACTAGACTAGACTTGAATTTAAAATGTGTGATCAAGAGTAGAAAAACCAAACAAAGAGAAAAGAAAATTAGCAAACGAAAAGGTAACTTGAACTAACCGATAAAGTTGTTGTCATGAAATCATGAGGTCATAGGTTCAACCTAAAAATAGACCCTTGTCATCCTACCCTCCCCAAACCTCACGCATACCAAGAGCTTTAAAATGCATTGGGATGGCATTTGCAATTTTATGCTACTTTTCCCTACTATGAAAGAGAAATATGCTACATTACTAGAAAATCACACACAAAATATAAATAGAACTAATTAACTGTAGATTTCATCTTCAATGAGATTAAAACTACTATTGGAATCAACGGCCTATATAAAATCAACATCTATGTAGATTTGACAGAATAAAATGTTTATAGATATTATATAAAGAGTTATGCACCATGTCATAGTTTGTATTGACGGGACCTAACCTCCAGCGTTTACACTTTATCAAGTATCTTCTATCTTCCAACAACATATCAAGACAATTTTTTCTTTAACACCCTTCTACCTGCTTCTATTTCTATTCTGTACCTCAAATTCAAGTATCTTAACTGACATGCAAACATCAAGACATTAAAATTGACAAGATTAAGCATACCTGACACATATTATATATAAATATCTGGTAAACCAAAAAGGGTTAAAAAAATTCAAATCTTCAAACGTGTTAAATATAAAAAATAAAGAAAAAAAGGAAAAAAGAGGGAATTACAGCCAGAGCTTGACATGCGTTTGTTGAATGGATGCAGTAGGAAGATAATTTTTAAGATTTGGTCTATCAAAATTTAACTTCGAGCTTGATGATTTCAGCTTATTCATCGCATTCCGATATAATATGTATAATAGAAAGAAAATATTTTGAGAAAACAAAGAATTTAGTGACAAGAAAATGAGGTTTCTGGAGTTCTCTTTTTTCTTACAAAGTACAGATAATATTTTTTTATTTTCTTAATTCATTTTTTTTATTCTTTTTAATGATTGGATTTGGGTCATCCTTTACTATTTAACTTTTTGATATGCAGGTTTATGTCCATGAAAAATTTAAAGCTAGGTATAAATTTTACTTTCACTTACCAATTTATATAAAGTATTTTTAAAGGTGTACAAAATTTTAAAATTAATTTTTACGATTTATATTCTAAATTAAATTATGTATTTTTTGTTATTATAAATCATCTCATTATGAGTGAAATATTTTTTTATTATTACTAAGTACATAAATGTATATATGAATTTTTATAGAATAGACATATAAATATGAAATATACTTTTTTATTTATTATGAGTGTATAAAAACACTATTTACTAATTCATTAGGGATTTAGTAAAAAGAAAAATTCTACCATATAACTGAAACAATGGAAATAGAACAAAAACAAAAATATATATGGAAAGTGCAGTTCTATGAATGACAATGAAAGTAGTATCGATGTGTAAATTGTTTCAAAGATAATTACATTTTACATAAAGTACAAATATATAGAATTCTAAAAATAAAAATAACTCTTCATAAAAATAACTTTTTTAAAAAATTAGGAAATAAGTATAATGACTAAATT
Organism: Capsicum annuum; assembly: GCF_002878395.1. Lineage (NCBI taxonomy): Eukaryota > Viridiplantae > Streptophyta > Magnoliopsida > Solanales > Solanaceae > Capsicum > Capsicum annuum. Next base: position 25,584,368 of record NC_061118.1, on the reverse strand, counting down.
CTTCTTTAATCAACTACACTTTTTTATCTTAAAATTTTACGTTGTTTTATGATATATTTTGTACTTAATAAAATAACATAAGTAGAACTAATATAGTTTTTATATACACTTATTCTTAAAAAACACTTGATACACGTGCAATGCACGTCACTTATACTAGTATATTGTAAATAGGTGTAATTGTTACTTCAAACTTCGATGGCTCCTTGCCACTTGATCAAAATAAAAGAGTTTTTGCAAATTACACATTTCTATTAACATTTAAACTAGTACAATTGAAATTATGCACGGCGTTTAAAGACATACAAGTTGAATTGATAAAGTAATAAGATTGTGACGAATTAACTTGTAAAAAATAAGTAGTAAATCAAGTCATAAACAATATTAATATATAAAGTCTCCCTGAGCTCTGAGAAAGTTGGCCAGCAATGACATCGAAAATTATGATATAGAATGTTGAGAAGTAACAACTTAAAAACTTTGAGGACTTTTTCAGTACAAGGAATAGAATGAAAAATCATGTCTTCTAACAAGAAAGTAAGAGCCTATTTATAGTTATATATGCATGATAGATACGACAACTTTTCACGTATATTGGCATTTCAATAACTTGCATGCATACTGTTCTAGGGTCCATCAAGATTAATTAATCATCTGATTCATACACAAATAGAGATGTTAATTCATCTCACTTGCAATTGAAATTCGAGATGTAATTCTACGCGATCTCTAACTGATACTTTAAGACAAATTTAGGTATTTACAATTATAATACGAGACGTAAATCAAAATGTTCACAGTTGACTCACACATATTTAGTGTGAATTGAATGCAGAAATCAACACACATATACATACCCACATACCATTCCTCCGTTTCATTTTAGTTGACCTCTTGCTAATAATATTTGTTTCAATTTAGTAGCCCCATTTATGAAATCAAGAAAATTTTATTATGTCCTTCCAATATTATCCTTATTATTACTTAAATGACCACACATAGTGGATATACTAAAATTTATATTTTCAAAGCATAATTAATAAGATTAATTTGATAAAAATAAATTTCTATTAAATATTTTCTAAAAAGAGTGTCAAGTCAACAAGCGTAAATAATTATAAAACTTATGGAGTGTAAACACCTAATTTTTTTACTAAACCTAACGTTTTTATATCATTTTAGTGCTAATATATTTATTTTTTTATTTTTAAGGCTAAATTAGATATTTGAAGTTTATATCTTATTTTACAAGGTTTGTTAAAAGTTTTGAAAACTACAAAAAATAGAGTCACATTTTAATAAGCTTTTATTTTATTACTTATTTATTTATTTATTTTAAAAAATAATAAAAATTATATTTGTCTTGTTATTTTAACTTTTAATAAAGAATCTAGTGATATTAACATTTTTTAATCATATTCTAAGGCTAGCTATTTAACTTATTTATATTTTTATTAATTTTAAATAGATTTTATTATTTTTATTTTTATTTAAAATGTTTTAAAAAAAAAAACTAAACAACTCCATCACTCATTACCTCCACTACATAACCCAACTCACATCCCATTATCCCATATTTTCCCTCTACTCCACACGATACAACTCCTACACATGCACTATATAAACACAAGCACATAACAAGGAAGGGGGGATTACACGGGAAACCAAGAAAAACATTAAGAAAAAGAGAAGACAACAGGGGGAAGAAAAAAATAAAGCAAAAAAAAAGGGGATTAGAGAAAAAGAAACAGAAAGGAAAGACAAGAAAAACAAGAGAAAATCAGTGTTTTAGTTTAAGAAAAACTAAAGGAAAAAGAGTGGTGACTTGACTTGAGTTCAAGTTCGGGTTTCGTTCGAGTTATCGGAGACGACGTTCTTGCTTCGATACTTGGTTTAATTTGTCATAAAGGTTTCTATCCCATCTTGTATTATTTATTTTATCAATATTGTCGTGAATTAAAGCATGAATGAAATGGGTTACGTGATTTCATGTTGGTCAATTTATCAAAATTGTGAATATGTATATGTCTAGAGTTGCTGCTCGGCTCATTTTAAATTACGTTGGCAATACAGATACCCAACCTATGCTAAAGGAGAATTCAAAAAATTCATTATTGTTGCAAGTAGAAACACGTGAAAAGATTAAAAATTGGATAGAATCTGTATATTATTTGTTACCTAAGAAATATTATTGACTACCATCATTATTACCTTATGATTATCTATCATTAGTTTGGCATTATGCACGCCAATGGTTATCCTAATAATATCAAAATCATTGCTTCTTTCATGGTTCTTTCTAACCATTATTAATTGACCAGAAAATAATTGAAAAGAATCATCAAATAGTGATCGAATGGTATTAGAATAAATTTATGGATTAAGCATCTCCATTTATTTTCTTTAAAAAAAAAGTGGCAACTCAAATATCAATGAACTGCATTCCATCATATTTACATAATTCTTCAAAGTGTCATTAATTTTTCTTCCTTTTAATTTAATTTTGTTGTATACGTGAGTGGATGTCCCGTTAGTTAGGTCTTTTCCCATCTTCTTAGTGTATGTGTGTATGTTTGGTTTAAGTTCAAATTGACTAATTAGTTGCTTGCGTATTTTAACAAAAATGTCCTCTAATGATAGTTTGGTAGCAATGTTAGGTACTAGTTATGTATCCTTTTAATTAATTTTCTTTCTACGTAATTATGTCTAGTTCAAGATTCTTTTTTTTTTTTTTGTAATTTCTATTAGCATTTATAAGGATATTTAGTGTCATGTTAATTAGTTAGGATCTTAGAGTTTAAATTTATAGGCTTCTTTAGTTTTATATCTAGAGAGATACCAAATGGTTATGTATAATTGTAGTTTAGTTGGTTTTGGGTTTATTTCAGTTAACGTTCAAGTTGGAAAGCCCTGCTAACAACCATTCGTTATAATAAAAATCAACATACTATTTTAAAGCCGATCTAATTGAGTTGGGTAGATTCTAAACCTATTAGTTGCTTATCTAGACTTGGAAAATGGGACGATTCATAAATGCCTCAAAGGCGCGAGAAATATATCAAAACTCGTGGTAAGGCCGAAAAGTACTACTATCGGTAAGCCATGCATCAATATAATAAATATATTTCAAAATAAATAAAAGCGAGATAGAAGTCACTTTTAGGCTAACAAATCCTCAATATTCAAAAGATTAATTTAAGCCAGACATAAGTCATTAAAGCGACCGTGCTAGAACCATGGGACTCGAGGAGTGCTTAACACTTTCCCCTCGATCAACAGAATTTTTTACCCAGATTTTTAGTTTGCAGACCAAAAATAAAGAGTCATTTCCTTTTGAATAGGGATTCAATAAGGTGACTTGGAACACCCAAACTCAATTTCAAGTGGCGACTCTGTAAAATAAATAATCCCTTTTAAAAACGTCACTTTAATTGGAAAAACCCATTTTCTCTAAAATCAACTCCCTAGCGGGGTCGGATGCTGTGAAAAATAGGGGTGTGACAGATGGAGACTCTGCTGAGCAATAATCAGAATTCGAGCTTTTATATTAACTTGATTAGCTTTATTAAATTTTTATATTATATATTATTGGCCTAAATATGTTCTTTGCCTATATGTTTAACTGCTTTGATATTATTTGAATTGCAATATAAACTGTCTTCTCTCGCACACCCATCTGAGTCTTCTGAGATACTTTGTATTTGGAGATGTGATATACGCTCCCGAGCTTGAGATACCAGAGATGAAACAACGCTCCTGGGAAGGATTCTATAGTCACATATGTTTAGGAAGGGAAGGACCAACAGTGAGGCCGGAAAGCCCTGCTACCGGTAAAGCTGTCCCTACTCGACTCGAGTTGTCCGCTCGTTTTACAGCCAGTTTAGACACCTTTCTCCATTGGATTAAACCTAGTAGAACTAAAACTTAGATATGATTATCTCTATCAGGCTCCGCTTTATTTGTGTCACATACATTTTTGACTTAGTGGAGACTTGACAAAGATTTGAATGTCTAAAAGTAACCTCTTTAAAGACTATCCGTTTTCTATGCTCCTAGTTGCATTAACTATCTGGTTGTTTCGAATGTTGGCCAGCTTTGGAATCCATTAACGTAAGAGAAGCTAAAAAATTGCTCTCTAAAACCTATTCTTTTTTCAAAGCTCAAATAAACCGCTAGATTTGCTTTCACAATAAAAGACAAAAAATAATTTTCTAAATTATCAAGTTTACCACAATGTGGATGAACTACGGACACATGATTCTCATCTTAGCGAGATACGTAGGCAGCCCTCCATGGGTTCGGTGATCCTTAAAAAAGAAGGTTGTATTTTCTTAAAAAAAAAAAAAGAGTTTTGATCATTATAAAAAAATCAATCAATTCGTTTTCAAAAATTAATAAACAAAATATAATAAATTCAACAAAAAAGAAGTCTTTTTTTTCTCATTATTCAAATAAAAAAAGGTTGGTTTCTTCATGTCTCTAGTTTCACGAAGTTTCAGTTATTAAAGTCAAAGCAAATAAAATCTGATGCATATTTATAGGTTTAGTTATTATAGATTTGGTTTGATTATTATGGTGCTTGAAAAACCTAATGACAATTTTTTCTGCTTTTTTTGTTCTTCGTATAACTAGAATTTTTTCCCTTTTTTGTCAGTTAATTCTTTATTAGTTTTGTCAAGGCTTCTTTTAATCTATCCTAAATTTTTAGAAGATCACTTTCTTGTACATGTATGTGAAAAGTTATCGCTTTGCTGATTTTCTCATTATGATATTGTCTTGTTTGAAAGAGAACGTCATTTCTTTCTTTCAATATTGCATATCTTTTCATAGCAAAAACTCAACTCACAATTGCATCCTTACCAATCTTTTTCTTTGCCCATGAGCTAGGCCACTCCAACTTGCTGCCAACTAGCTCTCCATGTTTAAATTTCAGCCACAATACTAGTGTATTTCATAATGCACTGGTAATAGGACAGTCAAAGTAAACGTGATCAAATGTTTCAGGAGTTGCATTATAAAACACACAATCTGGTGGAATATAGGTTCCAAACATCAAGAATCTTTCAAAAGTTGACAATCTCCTCCAAGTTGTCAGCCTAGTAGAAGCTTATGTCTATGGTGAATATTTTATTTCAAAGCTATACATTTTCAAGGATCCTTTGGGAAATTAGACATCAACATGTTATACGTTTTGTTGATGAAAAATCTACCATTATTTACTACTAAGTTCAGCTTGCTTTCAAGATCCTTAGGTTGAGTTACGAACTCGAGATACTTTAATTTCTAGATTCTATCACTTTCCTCACTATCCATGACGTGGTATTTGATTGGGAGCACAATGCTCCATTAAATCATTCTTTATATAATAAGCACTCATCTTGTCCACAAATATTCATTCTTCTCATGAATAACCCACATTAATTTCAGTATAGCTGCACAACACAACACAACTTCAACAACTTCATGTTCAAAATATTTTGCCCCCTTGAAGTTTTCGAAAGATATATTTTTTTTCAGGAGACAAGAGTCTTCGTAGATTTAATGGTACTTTATGATTTCATGCCAACAAGAACAAGTAAGTGTTGCAAATACTTTCTATCATCTTTATAATTCTTTTTTGTAAAACAAAGATTTGTGTCCAGTAAATTTGCATTCCTAAAATAACAGCTTTAATCATTGAATTTTCTTAGCATAGGACAATAATTTTGCAGAGCAACACCTTATCATTTCTATGATCTTATCCATCAAAGATATAGATTGAGCAATAATCAACTTTTTGAATAAGATAGGAACACCCAAATACTTAGAATGATATTTCTCCATCTATGTAGTCCAAGATAGTCAGTATAAGTTGTTTCAGATCAGGTTTAACTATAGTACTACTACTCTTCCTTCAGAAAAGAATGAACTACCTTTTTTTTAGTTCGTTTAAAATACTTTAATTTCAACTTTTCACATGGCATGTTTAGGACTACAAAATTAAAGAGTATTTTGATATATTTGACACAACTTTAATTTAAGGACACAAAATTTAAAAATCTTTTTTATTTTTTTAAATTTTATGTCAAGTTAAAATATGTCATTCCTTTTTAAACGCAAGAGTAACAAAGAATGAGCTTTTCTCATTATTAGCTTGTTGCCCGAAATCTGCGAAAAACCTTTGGAGGGCTCCGTGTCGCAATGGGATAGACTTCATGTCAGCTTTACACAATAATAAGAAGTCATCAACAAGCCATATATATTATAATTTCTATTAATTGAGGGTTAATGGTCCGATTCTATCTTGGACAATTTTTTATTTTTTTATCAATTTACTTGAACTATTTTGACTTGACACATAATTTAAGAAAGTTAAAATTTTTTTTTTCATTAATCTTGTGGTCTTAAATTAAAAGATATATTAAAATGTATCAAAGTATCATTTGATCTTACGATCTAAAATATGTTATACGTAAAGTTGAAATTAAAGTGTTGCTAAGTAAGGAAATGATCATTCCATTTGATGAAATATTAAAGGGGTGTACTATCTCATTTAAAAGATAAAGGAGGTATTATTTTCCAAACACAATAGGTTAGGGGCTTAAGCTGAAATTTATTTGAAGGTTCCAAAAAATAGTCAAAAATAGATCCGAAGTTTCTGAAATGTTGTTTTCACCATCTTATTTCTGTAATATATGTTTTTAAGCTCCATTATATTGTCTGACATTCCTTGTTTGAACGCGTAAAAGGAAAACCAACACACCCCTAAAAAGTAGGAATACAAAAATACACCGTAGTGAGCAGTATATTTGAGAAGGCGCCCAAAAGCCAGTGTCACTCAATTTCAACTGCGAAAGAGCTTTTCGGCGATGACCATTTGATCCTATGGAAAAAAAATCTTTGTTTTCACTGTCAATGAACCTTCGTCCCAGGCAAAGTCTACCATTCTCTGGCTTTACACAAGCTGAGGTGCTTTTTCCCATTTCAAAATTTTGTTTCGTTTTCGTATGTTGACTCCCATTTTATTCTTTTTTTTAAAACGTCTTTTTTCAAGGTTTGGCCTTTATGGGTTTCCAAGAAAATTGATCCATATAATATGTTCTCTCTGTGTTGTGAAATTTTCTGTTGCAACAAAATAATAAATACAAGCGACTTTCTTTCCAAATGAACTTGGCATCACTCATCAGAGCATGCAGAGTTAAGACATGGTAATAATAGGAAAAAAATGAAAGCTTTTTAGATGAGGTAGTAATACGATAACATTTTGTTTTGTTACAGAGTTAAAACCCTTTTCCTTTTGTCTCAGTGTTGTCAAAGGTGCGCTTAGGCCGTTAAGCGAGGCTCAAAACGTGTTGAGCTCTTTGCCTTGCTTAATGTGTGCGTTAATCTCATCATCAAGGTTCTAAGGCATACTTTCCCTTGCCAATGTGCCTCTGCGACACTAAATAATTAATATTTCACTTTATTGTAACTTTTTTTAAAAAAATTTAGTTCATATATTTGTCATTAATGCTTATAATTATTAATCTTGAACAAAAAAAAGGTAGCCCCCGCTATGTGCACGATCCGGGGAAGGATCCCAACATAAGGGTGTATTGTAAGCAGCCTTACCTTGCATTTCTGCCAGAGTCTGTTTCCAAGGCTTGAACCGTGACTTCCTAGTCACATGGTAGTAACTTTACCGGTTACTACAAGGCTCTCCTTCAGTCTTGAACTAAACATAGATATTAATTTTATTTTCTCCCTTTGCGCCTTTTTTCATTAAAACCCATGCTTTATTTGCCCTTTGCGCGTAAAGCCCCGACGGACTTTTATGCACTTTTTGCTTTTTATAAAACTGATTCGGCTTATCTTGAACCTTGTACTGATTTCCTTTTGGAAGTATTCCTAAGCTGTCCTGGTCATTTGTTTTATGTATGCTTATTGGCTGGTGTAAAGCATGAAAATGGTTGAACATACTTTATAGTGCCCTGTGGAAGTGAACAAACATGTAAAATTGACGTAGTTAGTGTCTTAGTGCTCTATATCACACAGTTGGTTTGGTTTGTGGAAAGGGTTCTTGGTTTTACATGGGGCGTGGTCTTCCTTTGTCCTATCACTAAAATAGATAATACTCCATTCTTTTCAATTTTTTTGTATGGTTTTTTACTTGGCACGAAGCTCAAGGAAGTAAAGAAACTTTTGAGTCTTGTGGTCTTAAACTAAAGATATGTAGAATGTACCGAAGTGTCCTTTAATCTTGTGGTTGTAAACATGCCATGTGGAAAGGTAGAATTAAAGAGTTGTCAAAAAAGGAAAGAGGCGTTCTTTTTTATATGGACTAAAAAGGAAAAGTAAGGCAAACAAATCGAATCGACAGGAGTAAAAGAAGGTGTATTTGTATCATGCAGGCCAATAGGCTGCTAGTGTATTTAGAAGTTATGTAGAATCTTAATAAATGCATATATTTCCTTCTACTTTGTCATGATTTTTAATTTAGAAGATGTGATCTATGAACAGTTGTGCAACCACCAATACTGTAAGGAATTTAATGTTGAGCCTTGAAGGCACAATATTAAGGTTAATGATGTGTTAATATGCATATTCAATGAATACATGTTTTTGACAAGATTGGACAAAATAAAAATAAGTGTCTAGTAACGAATGTGAATATCACATTAAATGAGAGAGGTTTGCCTGGGTGATTTGGTTATGTACCTCTATATGCACCGTTGTGACAATATGATAATTGAAGGTGATAAGGAAGATAGATCTAAATTATTGGAGGGAAGTTGTCTTAAAAGATCTACAATCCTTTGGAATCAATGCGAACTCAACTAAAGATAAGCTCGAGTGATTGATTCATTCTGGAATAGCATTTAGAGCATTAATTGTTGGTTTTTCGACATAGTCGGTGGTTGTGACTCATATCTTGATTGTTACTTCGTTGTGTTTTCTTTATATTGAGCTTTGACAAATGGTGAAACTTTATAGGGCATCTTTGGACATTATGCATTCATCGTTGTTTTGGAATTTGCAAAATGATGTATATCTGCAACTTTAGCAACACATGTTGGAATTAACAATTTATTCAGTTACTATCTTCTAAATTGCATTTTTTCATCATCTCTTGTTATTCAAGCAGATTGAGAAAATGGAAAACTTACTTAAACAATCAGGAGAACAAGTTTTTGACCAAGAATTCTGCATGAAATTGGCTGGGGTTTTCAGGTGAGTTGCATTTTTCTGCAATTAAGTTGTATTTCTTGTTGAATAATCTACAAACATGTTTCATATAAATTTGTCTTTTGATACATTTTTGGCATTTTTCAGCCACTCTAAAGGTCGTGCAGGAAAACCGATCGTGGAATGGACTGAGGTTCATAGTTCGATGTGCTTACTTCGGCATATGCTATTCTTGGTTGAATGTCCTTATAGAACTAAGTCCTACTATTTCACTTGAATTTAGGTCCAAACTTGGTTCCAGGACAGGCAGAAGAGCTGTCTCTCAAAGGATAATTCAGCAGAGGCCAACAGGAAGCTGCCTGATGTGACAGAAGAATGTGCTTTAGACGAAGAAAATCAAAGATTTCATATGCCTGAAGGTCTCTGTTGATCTTTTATCTGACATAATGGTTTGATGAAACATTGTTTTGCGGATGCAGAAATTCCCTGCTTCATCTACTTTCCTCCTGACTGACCATTTAAGAGTTTAGAGTTGAAACTAATGCACTGCAATGTTCCTCTCTCTCAAGAATTTAATAATGCATACAAATTAAGGATATCTGATGCCTTCATGTTTAATAATCACTATTTCAATGAATGTTTGTGTTCTTCGTTCAGAGATTTTGACAGAGCTAAGTATTAGTTGATATTGTACAGTTTTTTTTTTTTGGATTGGTTATCAAATTAAATTTACAATTTTACGGAATGAGGAACCTTTTCACGTCTCTAAAGCTCCAAGACCATTCAGCAATTAACATCCCCCAAGAGAGTTTGATTTGACTGATTGTAGTCATTCGCTCTTTCATTCAGTTATTCATGTTAGATTTTCCTCTAGGCATTTTTATCCTAGTTCTTTATCTCCTCTTAGTATAACTGGATTTGTTTCTCTGTCTTTTTTATATGGTGACTTCTCCTTGAAAGATGCTCAAAGTTACTTCTCGTGAATAGTACCTCAAACACTAAGCATAGAATTCAAAAGTTTCAGTTGCAAATAATTTGTTCTGTCAGTTGTATGCTGTGTGATAGTTTTGCATGAGATTGATTTTCTTACAAGATGGGATTGAAAATATACCATGCCTTCTATCCTTCTCTATCTATTCATAATCTTCCCTGAATTGCTGTTGTTTCACAAGTCCTCTCAAAGGATAAAATTATTTCATTTGCTTTTGGGTCTTGGTCTTTATGTCTTACTTTTTCGCAGTTTTCTTCTACATCGAGATACCGAGAGTCAAACTACTTTATCCATTGTGTTCATTTTTCCTTTGTCTCCCTTTCTTGTCATTCACGTTGATCAACTCTAATGGAAGGCTTAAGATATATTTAAATTTACATTCTACTCATCCTCGTCGAAGAAAAAGTTTCATTATACTCACATTGAATATTAATGGTGAAAGAGAGATGTTTTGTTGGTTTCCTCCTAAAAATGCATACTGCTTTGAGGATCCAGTTGATGAAAATCTTCTAAGTAACTGCCAAATAAAGAACTATCTGAGGATATGTTTCATGTTTTGGAAACCACTCTCTTTTGAAGGGGAGCCTTGGAGTAACTAGTAAAGTTGTTGACATGTGACCAGGAGGTCACGGGTTCAAGCCTTGGAAACAACCTCTGATAGAAATGCAAGGTAAGGCTGCATACAATAGGCCCTTGTTGTCAGGCCCTTCCTTGAACCCTATAGCGGGAGATTTAGTGCACTGGGCTGCTCCTTTTCTGTTTTCCTCTTTTGCCAAATGATTTAGTTCTACTTATGCTCCCTTTACTTCTAAACCTGCAGTTCTTTTGTCAGAAAACGACACTTACATAGTCCAGCAAATTCTTTTTCAGGTATAAAGATTCCAGATCTGTCAGACTTAAAATTTGAGGCTAGGTCTTCAGTTGACGGCGCATGGTAAGCCTACATTAGCAAGCCAGGAAGTCTCAACTCTTTTCTTATCAATAGAAATAAGTACTGGCTACACGGCCATTTTTAGCACCAACTTTGGATGCATTTTCAATCTTTTCTGCATTAAGCCATTAAAATGAGATTCAAGAGTGGAATCCTGTTTGGACATTTCTCTTTCTAGATTCTCTTCTCTGCCTGTAAAAAGAATCTAAAAATAAAGAAACAGAAAAGCTAGAAAAGAAAAGAAATAAGTTTCTCTTTACTGCTGAGCGACTCACTGACCTTATTGTGAAGTCAATAGCTCAAAGGGTTCCATCAGAATGACGTTACTGGAAAATAACATCCATTCACTATGTTAATTTTCTATTGTTTGTTTTTAGAAGTTTTCTCTAATTTACTTTTTGGTTATTTTCTCTGTGGTAATAGTGGTCAATGATTGCTGGTTGCTCAATGTTTTACGTTTTTGAGGGGAGCTACATTACGATCCTCCCTTCCTGTAAGCATGCAATATGGTGAATATTAAGGGAAATGTATTGAAGTTCTTACACTTTTTTCCTTGATAGCTAAAACTATCCAAGCCCTACGGGTAACCATTTATGGCTACATGGTAAATAAACATCTGAGAATGTCATATTGTCTTAGGTCATTGAATCTTGTAGGGCCACCCAACATATTGTTCCTTCAGAGCTGACAATATCTATCCAGTGCCTTAGATGCTTTTGCTCTAGAATAATTACTTATTCATGAAACTAATGGTTTTAGATCAAAATTGGTATCTTGTGTGGCGGCTTTTTGTTTGGGAGCTGTTTCATGAATTTCTCATCAGACAACAGTCACGAAATGTAGTTTAATTAGTTACCTGTCCATTAAAAATTGAAACATTAAAATTCAAGAATATCCGTGGAATTTTTCTTCTTCAACCTTAATTACGACTAGATAGGCCCACATTATCCTGCTTGCAAAGAAAGGAGCAAAAAGGGGAAGGAGATATCCATGTCCTAAACTATGTATTTCCTGTGTTTGACCTGGAATTAGCAGTGGTGAGTGGTGACAAGCTGCCTCTGATTCTCAATAAAGGACCATAAATTTTTTGTTAATGCTTTAGTGACCTAGTATTTTTCACTTGAATCAATGCATCCGTTGTGGGGTTAATGAAGTAAAATGCTTATGGTGTTTGACAGGTATGATGTTGATACATTTTTGTCACACCGGTTTCTTAGCTCAGGAGAACCTGTAAGTAGTTCAAATTGATCAAATATGCTGCTTAGATGTTAGAAATACCACTACTCAAATTGGAACTCCAAAAGTGGATGCTGCTTGACATTTTGTGGAATGCAATGTGCTGCAGGAGGTTCTTCTGAGATATGTGGGATTTGGATCAGAGGAGGACGAGTGGATAAATGTAAGAAAGTCAGTCCGTGAACGATCTGTAAGTCTTGAAAATTCAGAATGTAACAAAGTCCGGGTTGGGGATCCTGTTTTGTGCTTCCAGGTACCTCTTTCTTCCATCCATGGAAATCTCCTTGCCTGTTGTTCTAGAGAAAGAGATCAACTAGAAAAGGGGTGTAAAAATGAGATCATAAATGGTTGAAAATATGCATATTCGCTATGGTGGCCTCTAAGTGGCAGATATATTTGCTTGTTGCTGTATGCTTAAACTTTATACTTTGCTTTTTCCTATTTTTATTTAACTAGGAAGGGAAGGACAACGCTAGATATATTGAAGCTCGTATTCTAAAAATTCAAAAGAAATTTCATGACATAAGGGGCTGCAGATGTCTCTTTGTGATTCAATATGATCATGATAACTCAAAGGTGCGTATTCATAACTCGAGAATATCTACACATTAATCATGTTGCACAAGAGATGAGTTTACGTTATCACATTTTGTTCTTTCTTGCTTCAGGAAACTGTTCACTTGAGGAGATTATGTTTCCGGCCAAGCATATTAGCGCGTCTGTCACAGATTTAGTTGAGTATGTTCGTTGCAGCCCACATATTTTCCCTTTTGAAGTAGTACAGATCTTTGACCTTCATATCGCCAGCAGGTTTAGATGCAGCTTATTTTGCTTTTGGGGCCATATTTAATCTAGATCAATATGCTGAAGGCATGACTTTGCTGAAAATCATATAGCTATTATATCGTATATCTATGATCTGGTGTTTGAACAATTGTAAGTGTCAAAACGTTTCGTGGAACTCTTTCAGGAGCAATTTCTGCTCAATGCAAGTTGCGAAATTCGGAAGAAATGATTTTGAGTATATAGAAGTGCATTCATTCAAATGTATATTGAGTATTAAGCAGATGTAAACATTTCAGTTGAATGGATGATAACGAGCATACCAGATACCTGTTGCACTTTTTCTTTTCCCTTACTACTAGGAGCTACTTTTTTGTTCTTCAAGTTTATTACTGCTGTGCTATATTATTGTTTTTGGTGTCAATATTTCTCTTCTCAGACCTTCTTTCACCTTGTATTTTTCAAACCTATTTTGAAATGTTCTTCTTGAGCCATGAGTCTATTGAAAACATCTCTACCTTGTGCCTTACAAGGTAGGATAAGGTTAGTGTTCACTATACGCTTCAAGACACCACTTGTGGGATTATATTAGTTATGTTGTTGTACTACTACGAACTATATATATGTATTGGGTATGTTGTTCCATTTCAAAACTCTAATCTTCATTTTAAGATTGTGATGTGATTCAAAATGTCTTCGGCCGCTTGAATTAATGGCATGACGTTACCTGTAATCAGCATGAAACTGCAGTGCATTTGTACTTTGTAGTTTTCTGAATCAAGCCAAGTGGCACCTCCTTTCACCCATCCTATATATTGTCTCCTTTGTTCCGTTTCGTGTTGAAATAGAAGTTTAATTTATTACTCCCTCCGTTTCGAAATAAGTGAATTGTTGGGGTATTTATTGGTGTTTCAAAATAAGTGAATCATTGAATTTTTTTTCAAATTTACCCTTATGATTTGACAACTAATTAACTTTTGAAAAAGTATTACAAGGTCAGCTTTTTTTTTTTGGGGTAAAAATAAAAAGTTGTGTTAAATTTATGTCTTTAATATTTTTTCCTTAATCTGTGTGCTAAAATTCAATAATTTATTTATTATGAAACGGAGGGAGTACTTATTATTTTATTAAATTTTAGATTGGTTAGTGCTTAGATATTAATATTAGACGAAATTTTAAGAGCTTTTTTTTTTAATTTCGTTATAGGAGTTTAGGAGAGGACAAGTCTCTTTTTCTCTATGCGAATTAGACGTGACATAAGAGAAGCCGTTATTTATCAAAAACTATATTATTATATTTATATTATTTTTAATAATAAAAGGAGGTTCTGACATTGTAACGTCCCGAAATTGGATCCCGAGACGTCACATGGTGCTTAGGGTCACAAGTGACCCCAAGCTAACCTTTCTACTGGTATAACTCATAAGCAACTGAATAAAATGCTTAGATTTGTATAAAATCAGCAAGAACATAAAACTTTTCAGAACTTGATCAATACAAATCTGAACTTTACAAGATTACAACTCTGCTTTTACCAAAATAAAACTGAAACTGAATACATTAACTCTACTGACTGTCTATGAAGCCTCTACTAGTACTGACTTTAGATCACCGAGTCATGACTTCCAACTATCCCAACTCAATACGACTGAAATGGGAAAATAAAAAACTGCTCAAACTGTCTATCTAGCTCAAACCCTTGAATCAAAAGGATTCATCACCTGTTGACTGGAAGCTGCGACTTGACTGAATCTGAATATGCATACTAAGTCTTGTACCTACATTATGAGACAATGTAGCACATAGACGTATATGTGGATCAGCATTTTGGGAATGTACTGAGTATATGTGGGTGCAATGCAATAAGCAAACAATATCTCAATATCATCATAGTTTATAAAATTATGCATGCTGACATAAATGACGCACATAACTTGAATAATATCTGAAATATTAATCTTATAAATCATGAATAATGAAACATGTATAAATCTCGTGGTCATTTAACTTGCTTCTAAAATCTGTATTCTCCACTTATTCTCTAAACTTGTAAGCTAGATGAAATCTGAAACTCATTCTGTATAGTAAACTCTTTATCTCAATACTTTAAATCAATAAAATTGTTTCAAGAGTGGGGGACATCTTTAGGAGTTTCTTCTAACTGACATAAACCATGTGAGCTACATGGAGTCCAACGTCTTACCCACGTTGGGGAGAGCTGTTCTATCCTTGCCATCGGATAGAACCTTAACTTTAGTGGTCACTATCTTAACCCACTTGGGGTATATCAAAAACCTACGAGGGCACGTAGTTCTGGGGAATGAGACCTCAGAATCAAGCCCAACTCAGTGCTAAATACTACTCCCTTACTTAGCTTAGAACTTTAAAAAATCCACCTTAAAACATTTCAATAATATGCAATGGAAGCCAAAACGCATCCCCTTTATCTCAAAATCAAGGATGTGGATTTCTTTCTTAACTTAAGATCAAAACTCACTTCTTTCGTGAAATCTTGATAGACGTATCATAAATAAACTTTAAAGTCACAATAACATAGAAATATATGTACTCTTCTTGAAACACTTTAAAAAGTATCAATAAGTCATTCTCAAAGACTCACAATTTCACAATAAGGCTCAATTCACGACAACAAATCTTGAAAATTCTTGAAAATATGATATCAATATAGGAATGTGCAATTTATGTCATGAACTCTCAATTTATATCATAATTAAATAAGATAATCATTCAATTCAAGACTAGAACAATTCCATAATCTCATAAACTTGAAATATAGCAAAATAATATGAATTCATCTTGAAAATACGAAATTCTTTAAGAAAAACTAAAACTTTTGGGCACAAGAACGAAAGGGTGTTCTTGTTCAAAACCCACATACCTTATTTAGCTTGATTTGGTAGAACAAGATGACTTTTGAAGCCTTGAGAGTTTTTCTTGAAAGTACTAGGATGGTGGTGCTTGATTCTTGAGTGTTCTTGAAGAAGTTCTTGAATTCTTGGTCTTGGGGCTTGATCTTGAAAGAAACCCTAACCTTGTGGTTGAAGGTGTGTAGAGAATTTTGAGATGTTTAACTAAAGAGAATAGAAGAAAAATACGTTCCTTGGGGGTTATAAGTCGTGGGAAGTGAAGGAAAAGACCAAAATACCCTTACTAAACCGCTTCCCAATTACTGAAAATCTTGGCTGACGACCAAGGCTGATAAGCTGTCAGACTTGTGATAAGTCGTCAGAAATGTCGTCACTTGGGAGTTGGATTTTATGGGTTTCTTCTTAAGGCTGACGACAT
The DNA here is from genome assembly GCF_002878395.1 of Capsicum annuum. Lineage (NCBI taxonomy): Eukaryota > Viridiplantae > Streptophyta > Magnoliopsida > Solanales > Solanaceae > Capsicum > Capsicum annuum. Next base: position 25,567,977 of record NC_061118.1, on the reverse strand, counting down.
TTGTGATAAGCTGTCAGACTTGTGATAAGTCACCACAAATGTCGTCACTTGGGGCTGGAATTTATGGATTTCTGCCTAAGGCTGACGACATTTGCTGATAAGTCGTCAGAAACGTGATAAGTTATCAGAAATGTCGTTAGGAATGTGATAAGGCATCAGAAATGTCGTCACTCAGTTTTCCAGGCTGACATGCTGGAGTAAAATGGGCATAACTTTTTGCTCCGATATCGGATTTAGCCGAAATTGATATTGTTGGAAAGATAATTCGAAGAGATTTCATTTGATAAATAGTAGGTCACCCAGTTCATCATATACAAGGAGTTATGGTCAATTGAAGTCGACTCAAGTTTCGACGCTCACTAAAACTCGAACGATAGGAAAACTTTCAACTTGATCTTGAGTTAGGGGATCTCAATTCATGCTCAAATAGGTTCCCACACTACATAATTGATTAACATAGCAAATTTGCATAGGATTTATGGCTTTTGGAGCATCTACACGTAGAAAAGATGGTTATTTTTCTAGCCCGAAATGCGGGGTGTTACATTATCTCCCCCTTGGGATCATTCGTCCCCTAATGTTGCTCTTTAGGTTAAGAATACAGAGAAACTGAGGATACACAGTTGAAATAACTTATTAAACTGAATCTATATCTTTCTAAACTTTGGCATACTTCGATGAATGCATATTCTCATGATGAGAATAGCTATCTAACTGAATCTTTGATTAGAGAGGAGCTGAATGACGGAAGGTTGTTACCTTCGTCTATATCTGAGCTAACTTGCCCTTTTTACTTATTTTTGAAGAGCTGACTCATGCTAAGGGTTTAAAGTTTGCTTGATGTGCTCATGGTGCTATCGTACTTATAGACTGTGAGGTGATAGTTTATGTAGGCACAAATCATGAGAAAACAAGGCTAAAGATCACACAATGGGTATCACAGTGTCTGAGATGGAATACTTGGAAAACGAAGATCGTTCGGTAAATATTTATGAACTGAATCATGACTAGATATTCGAATTCTGAGACTGATGCCTGATACATATTCTGAGCTGAATTCGCAATTGCAAAACTATTTTGGAATTACCGTACTTATGAAACTTCAGGCAGAAAACTAGGCTAGTTCGAAAAATGGAAATCCATAGAAATCTATGTGCCTGATTGTTAAACTGAGCTGGTGTCTATCCAAACTGAATCATACTAGATACTCATGCTCAAGTGGAGGGTTTCTTCAACACCCCTCTAGGGAGTTCTAACGATTTGAAGGAGCCAAGAATTTTGGTCAAGATCTGAACAAGACATCTGAATAAGGGATTACAATATTGCTACAATTCCATAGCTTGGAATCATAGACCTTTGAATCGTAGACTGCGGTAGAATTTACTAGGCTTTAGGCAATGGAACACCTTACTTAAAACTTAGACACACTTCTAAAATATTCTGTCAACTAATCCTTTACCTTAAAAACCATACTTTTTGATTCATCTTCTAATTCTAACAAGGCCGTTGATATTTCCTTCTACTCATGTCTAAACTGAACTAAATTCCCTCACCATCTTCAAGCCTAACCCACAGTTATAAGGTACACCACATAACACTGTACTACTAGTCTGAACCGTAATTCAACACACCCTGCACTTCACAACTTCTCATCTCATGAAAATCCTCTTTACTACTCAAACAACCACATTCAACCTCGTACTAGACATTTTACTAATGTGCAGTGCATTCTTTTTAAATGTACAAACATGATTCAACCTCGTACTAGACATTTTACTAATGTGCAGTGCATTCATTCTAAATATACAAACATTATGTTCAAGCCTCACTTCTATAACCACATATGCACTTCTAAACACACTTCCCTAAAATACCTTTGTCACAATTACAAACCTCTATCAAGAACAACTTCCATGCATTACTTCTAAGAAGACATACATAAGATTTCAACTACCCAAACATCTCATATAAAACTTCGACTAACCATGACAGGTATTAAAGACTTGGATTCAATCTTACTTTACACTTTACTGCCTTAGCTAAAGTAATCATACAACGATCTTTCAGTAACAAGAAATATTTACTCTCTCCCATCTAGACAACTGATTGTCATCACTATCTTGACCGAAGGAAAGGTAATAGAAGGTTAGAACATGAGGGCCCAAAATATGAGGGGATACTATAAATAACTTGACACTCAACTGAGGCTTGAGGAATAGAATATATAGCATCATGGACTTATCAGAGAAGTATGATATGAGGACATGCAAGATATAAATTCGAATTTCGCTGATCATTAAAAGTATTGCTTGAGTAATTGGACTGAACATACTGTAAAGCTTGAGTACATGAGTCATGAGCTACATGACCTGAATTTGGAGTTCATAACTTATGGAATGTGATTCCAACTGCTGAAAGAACTGGAACTCCTCATTTTTGGGAACTATGAGAGCACATAATTCTCCATCATATGCATGAACATGAATTAAGATCATAAAACTGAACGTAAGGCATGAGTAGGTATTGGGACAACTGAAAATACTGAAATAAGATCGGTTCAAGCATTAATCTTTCTCACAGCTATTCTACAACTTACTGGTACATCTACTAGAATCTGAAAGCTTGACTTAGTTACTTGTTCTATCATTTCCCCCTTAGATGTAAGCCATCACTCTAAGGCTATGAACCATTATATAAACTCTAGTCTAACTACAATCACTTTACTCTAGAGTCTGGGATATAGCAATGCACATGAACAAAAGAACTTAACCCGAATGACTACACCTGAAAGCATAAAACCAACTTCTAATACTCACTTCTATGCTACACCCTATCTTTCTATAGCCTCAATAGTCATCATATAACACTTGAAAACTTACTAACTTTGAATCTGCATGAGCATCCCCATAGTTGGAGTACACACCATCTAGTGCTTCAACTCTTATTCCTGTTAGCTAAATCTTTGAAATTTCAAACTTAGATTCTAAGGTTTAACATGGGTATCTCCAAACCTTTGATGGACCATACAACTTCTATCATAGTCTACCAATATAACGCTTGTAAACTTATAATTCTAAACCATAAGAATCACATTCATACTTAAAAAGGCTCAACATCTTCAATCAAACTCCTTAACCTAACTATTAAGAACATTATTCATTATCTAACTAGTCTTTCTCCACCTAACATTTCAACGGTACTACCGACCCCATAACATATAATAATCCTTAAAAAAATAATGCAGCTCCATAGCACCTTGGGCGTACTTCTGCATCATACATACAACGTTAAACTTGATTACGAATCAAGTAAACTTAGGCTTTTGCATATACTGTTCATGCCTATGATATCACTTCACTATAACTAGTATTATTAGCCAAGAAATCATCACATCCACCTTCATGACCACCAATCGTTCAAACTTAATACATAGTGCTGTTCTCACTTAGAAGCTATAGAATAAAACAAATTAAGAATAACTAGCCCACTTGAACCTCATAATAACAATAATAGTTCATAAATAGATGGCCTATCTTATTTACAATCTATTACCACATCCTCCTTCTACACATTATTACTATCCGCCTATATATACACCTAAACTTCTTTTGTAGCTCTATAAGTTTCAACCAACACAAAAATAACAAGATGCACAATAGCTAGTGAATCGAAATAGGCCTCACACAACTTTACTAGACTTTGATTTTTCAACAAAACAATGATAAAAAGGTTACAAGAGATAGAAACTTGACACATAATATTCAATGATCTAAGAATACACATCTTATGTGTTACTTGCATGACTCATAAGAGTGAGGACATAACTTTGATCTTGAGAGACTTATAATACACTAGAATGCTACTCTCAAGCCGCTTTGTGTGACTTCTGAAGCTTCTTGCTAGAAAATCTGAGAGCGTTATCTGGGGAGGAACTGGTACTTACTAATCATGCTATCTCAAGAATAATACATAGATAGAGAAGTATAGCTTTACATTATAGATTTTGAGGAGGAATCTGGAAGTACATCTGACTTGGGTATAATGGACGACTTTTATGAATCATGAATAAAGCAGTTCAATCATCGGAACTCAAAAGAACTGATAGGATACTTTCTAGATCTCTTACAATCCAATAACTATCTATACAGACTGTCTAAGAAAGCACTATCTGTAAAGATTTAAGCATGACTATTTCTAATACCTTAAAAATAAGGCTGAGATGGTTCAGATAGAGTAAGATAAGAATCTGTATAAGTTTCTTAAAGAATATTTCTATAGCACGATCTAAGACATGAAAGAATGGAGATATTTCCTAAGTGCCTTGTAGCCTTTCGAAGAAAAGTACAGATGTCTCCATACCATTTTGCAAGAATCAACTAGACACAACTTCACAGACATCCTAGGACACTTGAACTCTGTGCTCTGATACCAAGTTTGTAACGCCCCAAAATCGGGTCCTGAGACATCCCACGGTGCTTAGGGTCACAAGTGACCCCAAGCTAACCCTTTTACTGGCATAACTTATAAGCAACTGAATAAAATGCTTAAATCTGTATAAAATCAGTGAGAACATAAAACTTTTCTAAACTTGATCAATACAAATTTGAACTTTACAAGATTACAACTCTGCTTTTACCAAAATAAAACTGAAACTGAATACATTAACTCTACTGACTGTCTATGAAGCATCTACTAGTATTGACTTTAGATAGCCGAGTCATGACTCTCAACTATCCCAACTCAATAGACTAAAATAGGAAAATAAAGAACTGCTCAAAATGTCTATCTGGCTCAAACGCTTGAATCAAAAGGATTCATCACCTACTGACTGGAAGCTGCGAGCTGACTGAATCTGAATGTGCATACTAAGTCTTGTACCTATATTATGATACAATGTAGCACATAAACGTATATGTGGATCATCACTTTGGGAATGCACTGAGTATATGGGGGTGCAATGGAATAAGTAAATAATATCTCAATATCATCATAGTTTATAAAATTATGCATGCTGACATAAATGGCGCACATAGCTTGAATAATATCTGAAATATAACTCTTATGAATCATAAATAATGAAACATGTATAGATCTCGTGAGTCATTTAACTTGCTTCTAAAATCTGTGTTCTCCACTTATTCGCAAAACTTGTAAGCTAGATGAAATCTGAAACTCATTCTGTATAGTAAACTCTTTATCTAAATACTTCAAATCAATAAAACTATTTCAAGAGTGGGGGACATCTTTGGGAGTTTCTTCTAACCGACATAAACCATGTGAGCTACATGGAGTCCAACGTCTTTCCCATGTTGAGGAGAGCTGTTCTATCCTTGCCATCAATAGAACCTTAACTTTAGTGGTCACTATCTTAACCCACTCGGGATAATCAGAAACCTTCGGAGGCACGTAGTTCTGGGGAATGAGACCTCGAAATCAAGCCCAACTTGGTGCTAAATACTACTCCCTTACTTAGCTCATAACTTTAGAAAATCCACCTTAAAATATTTCAATAATATACAATGGGAGCCAAAATGCATCCCCTTTATCTCAAAATCAAGGATGTGGATTTCTTTCTTAACTTAAGATCAAAACTCACTTCTTTCGTGAAATCTTGATAGACTTATCATGAATAAGCTTTAAAGTCTCAATAACATAGAAATATATGTACTCTTCTTGAAACACTTTAAAAAGTATCAATAAGTCATCCTCAAAGACTCATAATTTCACAATAAGGCTCAATTCACGACAACAAATCTTGTAAATTCTTGAAAATATGATATCAATATAGAAATGTGCAATTTATGTCATGAACTCTCAATTTATATCATAATTAAATAAGATAATCATGTAATTCAAGACTTGAACAATTCCATAATCTCATAAACTTGAAATATATAGAAAAATAATATGAATTCATCTTGAAAATATAAAATTCTTTAAGAAAAACTAAAACTTTTGGGCACAAGAATGAAAGGGTGTTCTTGTTCAAAATCTACATTCCTTATTTAGCTTGATTTGGTAGAACAAGATGACTTTTGAAGCCTTGAGAGTGTTTCTTGAATTTTTCTTGAAAGTTGTAGGATGGTGGTGCTTGATTCTTGAGTGTTCTTGGAGAAGTTCTTGAATTCTTGGTCTTGGGGCTTGATCTTGAAAGAAACCCTAACCTTGTGATTGAAGGTATGTAGAGAATTTTGAAATTTTTAACTAAAGAGAATAGAAGAAAAATACGTTCCTTGAGGTTTATAAGTCGTGGGAAGTGAAGGAAAAGGACCAAAATATCCTTACTAAACCGCTTCCCAATTGCTGAAAATATCGACTGATGACCAAGGCTGATAACCGTCAGACTTGTGATAAGTCATCAGAAATGTCGTGACTTAGGAGTTAGATTTTATGGCTTTCTGCCTAAGGCTTATGACATTTGTGATAAGCCATCAGACTTGTGATAAGTCATCACAAATGTCGTCACTTGGGGTTGGAATTTATGGGTTTCTGCCTAAGGCTAACGACATCTGCTGATAAGTCATCAGAAATGTGATAAGTTATCAGAAATGTCGTCAGGAATATCATATGGCATCAGAAATATCGTCACTCAGTTTTCCAGGCTGATATGCTGGATTAAAATGGGCATAATTATATGCTTCGATATTGGATTTAAGAGAAATTGATATTGTTGGAAAGATAATTCGAAGAGCTTTCATTTGATATATAGTAGGACACCCAGTTCGTCATATAAAAGAATTTATGGTCGATTGAAGTCGACTCAAGTTTCGACGCTCACTAAAACTCGAATGATAGGAAAGCTTTCAACTTGACCTTGAGTTAGGGGATCTCTATGATCTCAATTCATGCTCAAATATGTTTCCACACTACATAATTGATTAACATACCAAATTTGCATAGGATTTATGGCTTTTGGAACATCTACATGTAGAAAAGACGATTTTTGTTCTAGCCCGAAATGCGGGGTGTTACAGACATATTAATATATAGTGAAGTGTTCTGCCAGATTTAGAACTTCTTTTTGATACTCACTAATAATCCTAGTGATTGGATTTCTATGCTTAGTCTGATAGGACATATATTCAAATAAACGATTTTATAGCAAATGACTATTCATCTATTGTATTTTCATGCAAATCGGGGGTAAGAAAACTCTATAGAAAGATGGTGATTTAATTTGATGTTGTTTAAGAAGGAGTTCGAATGCATGTGTGGGTTAAATAAATCAATGGACAGTCTTTGTCCTATTGAAAATATCAATGAATATCCAAATTGAAAAGTAAAAAACATTCCTAGTTGTAGTAATGTTGATTATTTATTCGGTGTTAAAGACATTTGAAATTTTATCTCTGATGACACTTTTGTAGTTAGTGATAGGAATGGAGACAGTTTTCCATCTATTTTGATATTGAAAATCAGATTTTTGAGATTGGTAACGATCATTCTTTTCTGAGTGAACTAGAAAGTTTTTATTATAGTTATTGAAATTCGAGTTCTTTGAATAATGATTTAGGGGTGAAGATCCCTACTATAATTCTTACATGTAAGATACTCAGTATAGCTGGAATAATCACATTAATAATTGCATTGATAATCATCTTCAGTCTCAAATTTGTATAGATGCTTTCATTGTAAGTGCTAGTGAAAATGATAGTGACAGTTATATTTATAGGATCGTTTGTGGTGATGAAAGTCAAACTAGTAGTGAAAACGAGAGTTTCAATACACAAACTCGCACAAAGGGCAATGATTTAACTATAAGAGAGTTTCAAGGACAGTGATTTAACTATAAGAGAAAGTTCTAATGATCCCGAGGTAACTCAAAAATACAAGCATATGTGGTTTCAATGCGAGAATTTTATGGATTAAATTATAAGAAAATTTTACAATCAAAAGTAAATATTTGTGAATAATGTGGATATCATTTGAAAATGAGTAGTTCGGATAGAATTGAACTTTTGATCGGTCGGGGTACTTGAAATTCTATGAATGAAGACATGGTCTCTCTAGATCACATTGAATTTCATTTAGAGGAGGAGCCTTATAAAGAACGTATTGATTCTTATCAAAGAAAGACAGGATTAACCAAGGTTGTTCAAGTAGGCATAGACCAACTAAATAACATTTTCATAGCAATTGGGGTTATGGATTTTCAATTTGTGGGGTTAGTATGGGATCCATAGTCGGAGAGAAAATCACCCTTTAATTGAATACACTGTCAATCAAATTTTACCTCTTATTATAGTGTGTGCTTTTGAAGGAGTGCGCATGCAGGAAAGAAGTTTAAGCTTGATGCAAATGACTAAAATATTGTCTTATTTATATGATTATTAATTAAATAAATAATTATTTTATGTATCAATCTTTACATCTCTGACAACTAGTGGAGCGACTGTTAGTTTTGATATGTTGAGGGTCATTATTGTCGGACCTAATGCCTACATTGCATTTACAGATAAAAAAATAATTGAACAAACATTGATATTAGTAATACAACAACATCCCCAATATTACAGTTAGTCTCATGCCATTAATTCAAGAGGCCAAAGACATTTTAAATCACATCACAATCTTAAAAATGAAGGACTTAGGTGAATCGAGGTACTTTCCTAGGATGTGTTTGGTTTAATGAGTTCAAGAGAATACTTATGACTAAAAGACTATATCACTTGGAACTAATCCCAGAATGTGGTTTAGTTTAGGGGGAGTCGCAATCCCAATCCCAACCCCAATCCTTTTGAAACAAAAGTAGATGTAAACTAGCTTAGAGTATGACAAGCTAATTGATGATCAGGATGACAAGGAGCTGGAAGATAGAAGAGCATATTAGATGTTTATTGGAAATCTATTGTACGTGATGATAACAAGTTAAGACATTTCCTTTGTCATGGAAAACCCCATGACAATAATGTACTTTCATCAAAATGAATTCATAATGCATATTCTTAAAATAATTTCTCAAAACTCATTACATATACATACATATATAACTTTAAAGCTTGTTAAAATCGTAAAACCTATAGCTATGAGATTTAGGATAGCCCCACGTACCTTAATGACGAAGAAATCATGAAGAAATTGACCATTTTAGTTTGAATTCTCAATGTTGACTTAAATGTTTTTGCTTTATAGCCTTTTCTGCTTTTGCTGAATAGACTTTACAGCTGTAGATTACATCTCTTCAGACATTGAAGAGTCACCTTCTTCTTCATTTCTTTTGAGATGTGGATGTTCTAAGAAATTACAGGCAATAGCCTATGTGTTTGGAGTGGCTAGAAATTGATGAGTTTCAATTCAATTATTTTGTCTCTTAAGACAGCTAATTTTGATTTTCCTTTGGTCATGAGAACCCAATTCGTATTCCTATTCATGACTTTATAATTTGTTGTGAACTTATTTTTTAAGATGTGATAGATAGCCTTCATCCATAATGCTCGTCTGGTTTGAATCCATTTCTTGTTAAAATATGGAATTTTCTTATTAACACTTGTAGCGCTAATACTAAAATCTCTTAGTTTTTCCACTTCCACATAATTGACCGTGGGAAAATAAACTTGATCATCTTGAGATTCCATAGCTATGCTGTAGAATCTGCAATAAATGGCTTCATTTTTGGCAAAACTCTTAATTGAACTTGTCAGATGCATAGGTAGTCCTTCTATCTCAGATAGATCAAGTTTAGAATAAACTCTATCAAGATAGCCGAACTCAAATAATTTGGTTGTGAAATCATCCTCTCCTCGTGGGAATATGGAGATTCTTGGATATATGCTTTTGTTCTCAAGAACTCTGAATGTTGTTCCACATGATTCAGGGAGGTCATAAATCATTCAGCTGACTGTCAAATATTCTTCTTCTTTTGGATGAATCTTGCCAACCTAAAAAGTAGAAATATTTTTTCCAGATAAAAAGTTAGTCATTTTTTCTGATTTCTCAGAAGTTTTATCAGTGGTTACTAATTGTATAATTTCAGAGAAAGTCCTCTGAGTTGGTTCTCGATGTTTGGCTTCTTCCAAAGATTCAACCATAGGCATATTCAAGTTTACCTTTGAGATGTTTTTGGCACTAGGTGCTAGTGTGACATCTCTTGCCACTTTGTTAGGGATTTTTTCCCTTGCACGGCGTTTAGCTTCGTCTAAAGACTGCTATTGGCATATCCTACTTTACCGTCGAGATATTTTTGGCACTATGTGCTAGTGGGACATCTCCTGCCACTTTGTTACCCTTAGGTTTTGTTTTTAAATGTTCACATAGAAGTTAAAATTCTTCCATATTGTCAACTTGTTTTGTGTTAAGCCGACTTAATTCGAACTGTAACTTTTTTGCCTTTTCAGACACTGTTACTAATTCATCTCTTAGTTAGAATAGCATATTGCTCTTCTCATTTATGGCTTCGTCAATGTCATTCATATTTTGCCAAATCGTGTTGGTCAATACTTTAGTTCTATCGTCCATATTGAATGTTTCTTGAAAGGAAATCTGCAAAAACATTATCAGATCCTTTAATATTTTCGATCTTAAAAGTATAAAATGATAATATTACCTACCACCGATGTAGCCTTCTATACTATGGTTCTGAAGGTAATTTGTTAAATATTAATCCTGATATCTTACAACAAATGACTTGGGTAATAAAAATGCAAAAAACTTTTGTATTCCTTTTACTTTCGCTAATAATTCTTTCTCGTTGGTGGAGTAATTAATTTCAGCCTCATTAAATGTTCCACTTGTATATCTACAGATTTCATTTAGATCTATTTGTAGTAATGCTCCCCAATGATAATCTGAAGCATCTGTTTGTAAAACTAAATTATCATCTGGTTCTGGTAGCCTGAGCTTTGGTAGCTTAGCACATTCTTCTTTTAATTTTTGGACACAAAGAGTGTGTTCATTAGTCCATCCTAGTCGATTTGATTTTCTAATGAATTTTTGTAAAGGATTTCTCTTCTTTGCAAGGTCAGGAATAAATTCTCCTGCATAGTTGAGACAACCAAGAAACCTTTGTATTTCTTGTTTTGTTGTAAGCTTTTCAGGGAATTCTATTAATTTCTTTGAAATATGAGTTTGTAGCTCTATTTCATTTTTTAAAATTATCATTCCTAATAATTCTATTTCATTTTTACTTATTTCAGCCTTTTTTGGGCTTAAAATAATCCCATTTTTATCATAGAGTTTTGAAAATTCTTTCAAATGTGTTAAGTGTTTTTGGTAGTTTTCTGAACATACCAAAATATCGTCTATGTAGATTATTAAAAAAAAAATTCAGAAAATTTTTTATCCATCTTTCTTTGAAAACTCTGTGGTGCATTTTTTAATCCAAAGGGCATTACCTTCCATTCATAATATCCGTTAGGAGTGCTAAATGATGTTAGGAGAATTGATTCTTTTGAAAGCTTAATTTGCCAAAAACCGCTTTTACAGTCAAATTTTGAAAAGTAGTTTTTTCCTTTAGCAAGGTTAATTAAATTATTTTTATTTGGAATAAAATATCCATCAAAAACATAATTTTTATTTAACTCTTTGTAGTTAATTACCATTCTGGGTTTTCCTCTTTTGAGTTCCGCATGATTCCTTACAATAAACACGGGATTGCTGTGTGGACTCTTACTTCCTCTTATTAATTTAAGATTAAGTAATTCTTGTATTTGAATTTTAAATTCAGTTTCATCTTCTTTATTGTAGAGCATTAGTTTAACTCTTATTATGATACTAGGATCTTTTAAAGTTCAAACTGCTTTTTCATGACTATTATTCCATTTTTCTAATGGATTTTCTCCGTAAGATACTTGTAAATCTTGTTTTATCTTTTCTAAATTAAGGCATTTACAAGAGTAATTTTTTGGTTTTTCCAAAAATCTTTGTTTAAAAATTCCTTGCTCTTTTATTAAAACATAAGGATTATATTTTCTTGGGATTTTTATAAAATAATTACATGGTGTTTTAAAAATAACCATGTATATAGTTTGATGATAGTCCTGAAACTATTGAATAAAATCATTTCCTAATAATAAGTCGGTTTCAAGCTTGTCATAATAAATATGTTTTATAGGAACTATATTAGATCCTAAAATTATTTCTACATTTTTCTTTTCATGTGTGATTTTTTCTTTATCACCTGTTATACCTACAAGATAGGTGTTTGAATTAGATATATCCCAATCTTTTATTAAAAAAGATTTGGCTAGACTAGTTTCTGAGCCATTATCTATTTGACAACATGAAGTTATTTTTGTTTCGTAGGTTGTAAATTCTATGAATACTGCTACTCTGAATGAAGTTTCTTTAGGCATTAATTTTAGATATAAAACAAGTTTTATTGCCTAAGGTTATTTGAATTCCTTCCTTTTGGATACTATATTGATCTAAACTATCGAGGAACAATCCTCCCAAGATTATATTATAATCATTTTCATGTTCACTGATATAACAAGGAACTCTTGTTCTTATTGTTCCTAATTGAATTGGTAATTCTACCATTTTTGAACATTCATAACTATTTCCTTCAAATGTTTTATAAATATAAGGTTTACCTTTATAGCTAATTAATCTGTTTAAGATACTTTCCTTGACGTGATTTGCTGATGATCCTGATTGTATCAGAATTGTTTGTTTGTTCCAATCACTTCCATTAAAGAATCTTCCTGAAACTTGAGTAATACTATTAGTATTATTAATGGTAAATCTTGTAGAGTTACCTTTTCTTATTGAGTTTTCCCCATATTCTATTGAGAGTCTTGGATTCAAAGTAGAGGAACTTCCTATTTCTATTATTTTTCCTACCTGGATTTCATATTCAGTAGGAATGTTTGGTTGTTGAATTTCTGCTTGAACAATCCTTGCTATTCCTGCACATTCTTGATCAATTTCGACAAGACTTTTGTTTTGATAAATATTTCCATAGTTTGAGTTAGTAACCGTATATAGAGCCTGATAATAGATGCTCATGATATGATTACCTAGTTTAAAAAGATCATTTCTTTTTACTTGAAAATGCAATACCTGGGGTAATAGGTGAATAACAATTTGGTGTATGCCGAATTTCCTTCAACTATGCCTAGATTTCCTTCCCTTATATTTAAGAATCTTTCGTCTGAGAGATTTATTACTATGGGATAATCTATACCTTCTTTAAAGGTAGATTTAACCATGATCTGGATTCCTCCAAGATAAACATATTTCATCTTTTTTCTATTTCTTTCTGGAATTTTTCTTAAGATTTGGTCTATCGTAGGCTTAGTTAAAAGGTTAAACTTATGTCTCCCAGTCGTTTGAGTGACCTCTATCACCTTTTCAACCTCCTGATATTCGTGATAAGAGATTTTATTTCTTAAAAAAGTTCTTTGGAGTTTACTAAATATACTATCTTCTGTTCGAAGATTAAATTTTAATCCTTGAATTTTTCTTAACAATTCACCATCAAATGTGGCTTTTTAATGCGTATCCTCGCTGATCTTCTTCAGATTCTATAACCTGAGTTGTTTCTTCTAAATTCTCAATTTCTTGATTCATTCTTCTAAATTAGTACTTGATTCTGAGAATTCTTCATAAAGTTCTGTATAAAAGTCTTCACTTTTAATAGACGAGATTGACTCTAGGTCGATTCTATTTCTTCTCAATCTATTTTAGAGATTTTTACTCTCTTCTTATTACATTCATAACTTTTGTGGCCTTCTTCTCCACAATTATAGCATTTACATCTATCTGTAGAATTCCTTTTAAAATTTTTACGCTTTTTGTAATACCTTTTCCTTGGTATGAAATTCTTTTTAGAAATGTTTTTTCTTTTAATTAATCCTTTAGTTTTCCTGTGTTTTCTTTTTATTTTTAACGGATTTTTCTCATGACATCCCATTGAGATGCTGCTTCTGTGTCTTCATAGTAGACCTGAGTACCAATCCTATTGGCTTTTCTCTTCATATTATGCAACATACATAATTGACTAAGTCTTTGATTAAGAAAAGTAATCCTTTTTCCTAAAGAATCATCAGTTTGATCTTCTTTAGCATATTCTGTTATAAAATAACTAGCCCAATATCCTGGCAGGTTTTAAAAATATTTATCCATGAATGGAATTAAATTTTTACTACTACCGAATAGCTGGTAGTAGTATGTTTCAAATTCACAAGTATATTCTTGAATATACTTCATTTTACAAATTTGAAGTTTTTTTTTGCCATTCTGCTGCTAGTAATCCTTGTTTTTCTTTTCCTTTGGAAATGTCTGGCTGACTTCCTAAGTATTTCGCTCCTACATATCTTACTAGATGGTTTATACCTTCTCTAGTTGATTTTTCAAAATTTGCAATAACTGCTAGTCTAAATACGGCTTCAAGGAACCGAGCAGGAACTAAGCTGCTCCAACATCTCTCACTGGTGACCTATTAGGCATAAATTTAGCCTTGGAATTTATATGGTATTGACTATTATAGTCTTTCTATTTCTTAAATTTTGGTAAGAAACTGCTTCTTGGAATATATTCTTCGTTAAAAGAGCTTTCTTCTTCCTTAGGGGCCTTAAAGGTTCCCTGGGGTTCTCCTGTGTCCCCTTTATTCATGTTTACTTGATAATTTTGATCATTTAGATCAAGTTCTTCTAAAGCATAGACTAGTTCGTCTAGTTCATTCATTTTCTTTCTTTTCAACTAGGTCTTCTACTTTTGTTTTGGAAGTAGATGCTTCTTCTTCATCATTATTATTAGAAATTTTTTCTAATTTTTTAAAATCTTCTTTATGTTTTATTTCTAAAAATCTAGATATAATTTTTTCATCTAAACTACCTTGTTGATAGTTTCTTTTATTTGAGATTCTAGGAGTAAGAATATCATTTCTTATTCTTTTCCCTAATTCTTTATTGAAAATATCTGTTCTTTCAATAAGTTTACCCATATTAGCTGGTGAATTATTCTTAAGGGTTTTTATCTCTTCTTCTATTAAATTTACCTTAAGAGTTTTATGCCTTTCCATAGCTAAAAGGTCATCTAAATTATTTAAGACTTTTTCTATAAATTCTTTGTTATTCATTTTTAAATAGATTATTATCTAATTTTAATTCTAGATGCCAAATTCTTGTTCTGAAAGGAAAATAGTTTTCTTTTGATGAAATAATGATTGTTTGCAAACTCTTGCAAATTGATTATATGCATATCTTTCTTTTCAGATGTTAAGTTCTTGTTTTAATTCTGGTAATATTTTTAAAGCTTGTTCTTTATTCATAATGGTTTGGTGAATGTTAGAAATCAATACTTCCAACGGTCAGGCGGATGTTTAAACCCGATCTTATCATAATTAGGTGGTATATTCCATATTTTTCTAGATTTTAGAAGAATTATTAATTTTGCCTCTAAACTAGAGATCAAGGTAATTAAATAATCTAATCTTTGAGGATCTTCATTTGTTTCATTCAATTGTTTGTATTCTAAATATTTATTATTTAGAATATTCTTGACCTTTTTAAAAATCTTTCTATTATTAAAAGGTCTTCTTATTAAAATTACTTAACAACTAGGCTCTGATACCAATAAAATAAGTTACTATACATGTTTTCTAGATGAAAAACTTTAATCACTATTTTAAAAGTGATAAATTTAAACAAAGATCTACAGGAGAAAATCTTTGATAAGATTATAGAACCGCTTGTTCAAGAACAATGGTCTATCCATAATTATTCTCATATAGTTTCAGATGAAGATGACTATTGGCCATATTCTATTGATAATGATTATTGGCCCTATAAAGATGATGATGGCTATCATACTGATTAATTGTTGTCAAATTATTTCGCATATTTACCCTGTTTGCGAACAACACCATTTTATTGGTATCAGAGCCCATGGATGAATCTTACCAACCTGAAAAGTAGAAATATTTTTTCTAGATTAAAAGTTAGTTCTTTTTTTTTTTTTGATTTCTCAGAAGTTTTTTCAGTGGTTACTGATTGTATATTTCAGAGAAAGTCCTCTGAGTTGGTTCTCGACATTTGGCTTCTTCCGAGGATTCAGCCATAGGCATATCCGATTTTCAGAAGAATCAATTCCCCTAACAACATTTAGCACTCCTAACAGACATTATGAATGGATGGTAATGCCCTTTGGATTAAAAATGCACCACAGATTTTTCAAAGAAAAATGGATAGTATTTTTTCTGAATTTTTTTTAATAGTCTACATAGACGATATTTTGGTATGTTCAGAAAACTGCCAAGAATACTTAACACATTTGAAAGAATTTTCAAAACTCTGTGTTAAAAATGGGATTATTTTAAGCCAAAAAAGGCTGAAATAAGTAAAAATGAAATAGAATTCTTAGGAATGATAATTTAAAAAAATGAAATAGAGCTACAAACTCATATTCAAAGAAAATAATCGAATTCCCTGACAAGCTTACAACAAAACAAGAAATACAAAGGTTTCTTGGTTGTCTCAACTACGCAGGAGAATTTATTCCTGACCTTGCAAAGAAGAGAAATCCTTTGCAAAAACTCATTAGAAAATCAAATCGACTAGGATGGACCAACGAACACGCTCTTTGTGTCCAAAAATTAGAAGAAGAATGTGCTAAGCTACCAAAGTCAGGCTACCAGAACCAGATGATAATTTAGTTTTACAAACAGATGCTTTAGATTATCATTAGGGAGCATTACTACAAACAGATCTAAATGAAATCTGTAGATATACAAGTGGAATATTTAATGAGGCTGAAATTAACTACCCCACCAACAAGAAAGAATTACTAGAGATAGTAAAAGGAATACGAAAATTTTCTGTATTTTTATTAAGTCATTTGTTGTAAGGAAAGATAATACCCAGATATCAGGATTAATATTTAACAAATTACCTTCAGAACCACAGTATAGAAGGCTACATCGGTGGTAGGTAATATTACTATTTTATACTTTTAAGATCGAAAATATTAAAGGATCTGATAATATTTTTGCAGACTTCTTTTCAAGAAACGTTCAACATGGACGATAGAACTAAAGCATTGACCAACATGATTTGGCAAAAGATGAATGACATCGACGAAGCCATAAATGAGAATAGCAATATGCTATTCCAACTAAGAGATGAATTAGTAACAGTGTCTGAAAAGGCAAAAAATTTATAGTTCAAATTAAGTCGGCTTAACACAGAACAAGCTGACAACATAGCAGAATTTCAACTTCTATGTGAACATTTAGAAACAAACCCTAAGGGTAACAAAGTGGCAGGAGATGTCCCATTAGCACATAGTGCCAAAAAATCTCGACGGTAAAGCAGGATATGCCAATAGCAGAGTCTTTAGACAAAGCTAAACGCTATGCAAGGGAAAAAATCCCTAACAAAGTGGCAGGAGATATCCCACTAGCACTTAGTGACAAAAACATCTCAAAGGTAAACTCAGATATGCCTATGGCTAAATCCTCGGAAGAATCCAAACGCCGAGAACCAACTCAGAGAACTTTCTCTAAAATTATACAATCAATAACCACTGGAAAACTTCTGAGAAATCAGAAAAAAGGACTAACTTTTTATCTGGAAAAAATATTTCTACTTTTCAGGTTGGCAAGATTCATCCAAAAGAAGAAGAATATTTGACATTCAACAGAATGATTTATGACCTCCCTGAATCATTCATCCAAAAGAAGAAGAATATTTGACATTCAACAGAATGATTTATGACCTCCCTGAATCATGTGGAACAACATTCGGAGTTCTTGAGAACAAAAGCATATATCCAAGAATCTCCATATTCCCAGGAGGAGAGGCTGATTTCACAACCAAATTATTTGAGTTTGGCTATCTTGATAGAGTTTATTCTAAACCTGATTTTTTTGAGATAGAAGGACTACCTATGCATCTGATAAGTTCAATTAAGAGTTTTGCCAAAAATGAAGCCGTTCATTGCAGATTCTACAGCATAGCTATGGAATCTCAAGATGATCAAGTTATTTTCCCACGGTCAATTATGTTGAAGTGGAAAAACTAAGAGATTTTAGTATTAGCGCTCCAGGTGTTAATAAGAAAATTCCATATTTTAACAAGAAATGGATTCAAACCAGACAAGCATTAGGGATGAAGGTTGTTTATCATATCCTTAAAAACAAGTTCGCAGCAAATTATAAAATCCTGAATAGGAATACGAATTGGGTTCTCATGAACAAAAGAAAATCAAAATCAACAGTCTTAAGAGACAAAATAATTAAAATTGAAACTCATCAATTTCTAGCCACTCCAAACATATGGGCTATGGCCTGTAACTTCTTAGAACATCCACATCTCAAAAGAAATGAAGAAGAAGGTGACTCTTCAATGTCTGAAGAGATATAATCTACAGCTGTAAAGTCTATTCAGCTAAAGCAGAAAAGGATGTAAAACAAAAGCATTTAATTCAACATTGTTGGCATCAGATGACAAAAATAAAATAAAGAAGATTGGACAAGTTGGACCCCATAATCCAAAATCAGCCAATCACAAGATAAAAGAATCTTATCTTATCTTATCTTATCTTATCTCAAAGGGGATTGAAAGATAAATATTAAATTATATAGGGACGACCCTATGAGAAATAAATATTGTAATCTACCCCACTTTATTGCTATAAAAGGAGAGATAGAAAAAACTTAGAAGACAGACTGCATTTTCTCTGTGATATGTTCTTTCTTAGAAAATTGTTAGGTATCTTCTTCAATGAGTGAGTGAGCACTTTCTCCCGCCAGGGAAAAGTAATAATAGTGTATATGTAAGTATAATGAAAGATCTGATTAAAGATTTTTCTTATGTTGTAATAAGTTCATGGAATAAAAGTTTGTTTTATATACCTTGTCAATCTTTTATGCTGGTAAAAATGATGGTTGCGATCATCGGCATAAATGGAGGAGGAACGGAACAGTAGCCAAAACTGTAGGACAAAAAAGGCTAAAAGGGTTCTTCATAGCCGGAAGGAGAAACACTGCGGTGTTGATATGACCAACGTAAAGGAAAGACGAATGGTACATGAATATACTGTATAGTCTCATGAATTTATTAGCATAGGAAAAA
Source organism: Capsicum annuum (assembly GCF_002878395.1). Classification (NCBI taxonomy): domain Eukaryota; kingdom Viridiplantae; phylum Streptophyta; class Magnoliopsida; order Solanales; family Solanaceae; genus Capsicum; species Capsicum annuum. The sequence continues at coordinate 25,548,964 of NC_061118.1, read as the reverse complement.
TTAGTTTTCATATCTACCTTATACATTCATACATATTGTATTACGTAGTACCTATAGGGAATTTTAAAATCATGAATAATGTATAATTTTTAATATGAAGGTTGTACAACCAGTATTAAAGGAATATCAAAATTGGTTTTGGGAAACCAAAAAAAAAAATCAGGTTTTACAATCATAATATAAAAAGTTTAAATAACTATTTTAGTAGGCTATATAGATTAAAAAATTATTTAACTAATTCTGAAATCAACAGGGTTAGAGTACTCATAAATGCCTCTCTAAATTAAAATCACAATCTAAAATTAATACAGATATCTAGATTACAAAAGTATAAAAATAAATTAAAACAAATGACTCTCTATACAACATAATGAGTTACTATACATGTTTTCTACATGAAAAAACTTTAATCACTATTTTAAAAGTGATAAATTTAAACAAAGATCTACAGGAGAAAATCCTTGATAAGATTATAGAACCGCTTGTTCAAGAACAATGGTCTATCCATAATTATTCTTATATAGATTCAGATGAAGATGACTATTGTCCATATTATGATGATTATGATTATTGGCCCTATGAATATGATGTGGCTATCATACTGATTAATTGTTGTCAAATTATTTCGCATATTTACCCTATTTGCAAACATCACCATTTTATTGGTATCAAAACCCAGTTGTTAAGTAATTTTAATAAGAAGACATTTTGATAATAGAAAGATCTTTAAAAAGGTTAAGAATATTCTAAATAGTAAATATTTAGAATACAAACAATTGAATGAAACAAAAGAAGATCCTCAAAGATTAGATTATTTAATTACTTTGATCTCTAGTTTAGAGGCAGAATTAATAATTCATCTAAAATCTAGAAGAATAAGGAATATACCACCTAATTATGATAAGATCAGGTTTAAACATCCGCCTGACCGTTGGAAGTATTGATTTCTAACATTCACCTAACCATTATGAATAAAGAACAAGCTTTAAAAAAATTACCAGAATTAAAACAAGAACTTAACATCCGAAAAGAAAGATATGCATATAATCAATTTGCAAGAGTTTGCAAACAGTCATTATTTCATCAAAAGAAAACTATTTTCCTTTTAGAACAAGAAATTTGGCATCTAGAATTAAAATTAGATAATAATCTGTTTAAAAATGAATAACAAAGAATTTATAGAAAAAGTCTTAAATAATTTAGATGACCTTGTAGCTACGCAAAGGCATATAACTCTTAAGGTAAATTTAATAGAAGAAGAGATAAAAACCCTTAAAAATAATTCACCAGCTAATATGGGTAAAATTATTGAAAGAATAGATATTTTCAATAAAGAATTAGGGAAAAGAATAAGAAATGATATTATTACCCCTAGAATCTCAAATAAAGGAAACTATCAACAAGGTAGTTTAGATGAAAAAATTATATCTAGATTTTTATAAATAAAACATAAAGATGATTTAGAAAAATTAGAATAAATTTCTAATAATAATGATGAAGAAGAAGCATCTACTTCCAAAACAAAAGTAGAAGACCTAGTTGAAAAGTAAGAAAATGAATAAACTAGATGAACTAGTCTATGCTTTAGAAGAACTTGATCTAAATGATCAAAATTATCAAGTAAACATGAATAAAGGGTACACAGGAGGACCCCAGGGAACCTTTAAGGCCCCTACGGAAGTAAAAAGCTCATTTAACGAAGAACATATTCCAAGAAGCAGTTTCTTACCAAAATCTAAGAAATGAAAAGACTATAATAGTTAATAACATATAAATTCCAAGGCTAAATTTATGCCTAATAGGCTACCAGTGGGAGATGCTGGAGTAGCTCAGTTCCTTGATTTGGACTGTAAAAGAGAGCCTGGAGAATTTCTAGATTTATGGGCAAAAAAACCTAGAATTATTTTTTATTCTAGGAAAAGAAAGTTATTACACTAGTGAAAAATATTTAATTGCCACAAATACCTTTACAGGAAAGGTAGATAATTGGTTTAGAAGAGTATCTAAAGAAACTAAAGCCGTATTTAAACTAGCAGTTATTGTAGATTTTGAAAAATCAACTAGAGAAGGTATAAACCATCTAGTAAGATATGTAGGAGCTGAATTCTTAGGAAGTCAATCAGACATTTCCAAAGGAAAAGAAAAACAAGAATTAATAGCAGCAGAATGGCTAGAAAAACTTCAAATTTATAAAAATATTCAAGAATATACTTGTGAATTTGAAACATACTACTACCAGCTATTCGATAGTAGTAAAAATTTAACTCCATTCATGGATAAATATTTTCAAAAACTGCCAGGATATTGGGCTAGTTATTTTAGAACATAATATGATAAAGAAGATCAAACTAATGATTCTTTAGGAAAAAGGATTACTTTTCTTAATCAAAGACTTATTCAATTATGTATGTTGCATAATATGCAGAGAAAAGCCAATAGGATTGGTACTCAGGTCTACTGTGAAGACACAGAACTAGCATCTCAATGGGGATATCATGAGAAAAATTCGTTAAAAAGAAAAAGAAAACACAGGAAAACTAAAGGATTAATTAAAAGAAAAAACATTTCTAAAAAGAATTTCATACCAAGGAAAAGGTATTACAAAAAGCGTAAAAATTTTAAAAGGAATTCTACAGATAGATGTAAATGCTATAATTGTGGAGAAGAAGGCCACAAAAGTTATGAATGTAATAAGAAGAGAGTAAAAATCTCTAAAATAGATAGAGAAGAAATAGAATCAGACCTAGAGTCAATCTCGTCTATTAAAAGTGAAGACTTTTATACAGAATTTTATGAAGAATTCTCAAAATCAAGTACTGATTTAGAAGAATGAATCAAGAAATTGAGAATTTAGAAGAAACAACTTATGTTATAGAATCTGAAGAAGATCAGCGTGGATACGCATAAAAAAGCCACATTTGATGAAGAATGGTTAAGAAAAATCCAAGGATTAAAATTTAATCTTCGAACAGAAGATAGTATATTTAGTAGACTCCAAAGAACCTTTTTAAGAAATAAAATCTCTTATCATGAATATCAGGAGGTTGAAAAGGTGATAGAGGTCACTCAAACGATTGGGAGACATAAGCTTAACCTTTTAAATAAGCCTATGATAGACCAAATCTTAAGAAAAATTCCAGAAAGAAATAGAAAAAAGATGAACTATGTTTATCTTGGAGGAATCCAGATCATGGTTAAATCTACATTTAAAGAACGTATAGATTGTCCCATAGTAATAAATCTCGCAGACGAAAGATTCTTAAATACTAGGGAAGAAAATCTAGGCATAGTTGAAGGAAATTTGGCATACACCAAATTGTTATTCACCTATTACCCTAGGTATTGCATGTCCCATAAAAAATATAAATTTTAATGAACCATTAAGTTTGCATTTTCAAGTAAAAAGAAATGATCTTTTTAAACCAAGTAATCATATCATGAGCATCTATTATCAGGCTCTATATACGGTTACTAACTCAAACTATGGAAATGTTTATAAAAATAAAAGTCTTGTCAAAATTGATCAAGAATGTGCAGGAATAGCAAGGATAGTTCAAGCAGAAATTCAACAACCAAACGTTCCTACTGAATATGAAATCCAGGTAGGAAAAGCAATAAAAATAGGAAGTTCCTCTACTTTGAATCCAAGACTCTCAATAGAATATGGGAAAAACTCAATAAGTAAAGGTAACTCTACAAGATTTACCATTAATAATACTAATAGTATTACTGAAGTTTCAGGAAGATTTTTTAATGGAAGTGATTGGAGCAAACAAACAATTCTGATACAATCAGGATCATCAGCAAATTACGTCAAGAAAAGTATCGTAGATGGATTAATTAGCTATAAAGGTAAACCTTATATTTATAAAACACGTGAAGGAAATAGTTATGAATGTTCAAAAATGGTAGAATTACCAATTCAATTAAGAACAATAAGAACAAGAGTTCCTTGTTATATCAGTGAACATTAAAATGATTATATTATATCGCCATAGTTTTTCTCAAGTGTCTCAGTAAAGTAAGCTTCTTAGAGGGGCATAGAATCCCAAGGGGGAGATACCCGATATTTCTCCGATACTTTCATGTCCTTAAACCCATTCAATTGTATGTTCAGATGTTCCTTACAAAGTTAGTATCAGTTATCATTGAATGTTCAGTCATGCTTTCATGAGAACAACTCAGCCAGTTATCCATGCATCAGATATGCATGCTCAGTATAAAATATCAGTATATCAGTAGTTCCAGTCATAGAGTCCTGTTTTAGATGCTCATGTCCAGTAAGTAAGTTTAGCTTGTTAGTATTCTCAGCTTAATCAGTCTCATTCGAGGATGAATGATCCCAAGGGGGAGATATTATAATACCCGTACTTCTACCTGGCTTCGATTTATCCCTAGAACATCAAAGATCTTGCTTCATAGATGAATAAATTTTTATTCCTTATGGTATTTTCAATATTTTCATTTTTTTCATGTGGGAAATTGAATAAGATTTCCATCGATACCAAATTCCCCTAAATCCGACACTCGGCGAAGAGTTAGAGCCATTTTAGTAAGACAGTGTACCACTTGGTACTTTAGCGCGTCGCGGAGCCAGCCAAAATGGCAATCATCAAAATCCAATTAGTCTCCACGATTATGGTGCATCGCTCCAAGGCTTAATTTCAGAGTTGTCAAATTCCAGTGCACCAACGCGATTTCAATCGCGTCGTGCCAACATGAAAATTTAGGATTTTCAAATTCCATTATTAATTCCCTGGACCATATGGTAATTTCCCAAAGCCCCTAATCGGCCTATATATGGGATTTAAACCCTTAATAATCAAAGTTGCTCATTTATTTTCACTATACCTTAAGAACAAAAGCATTCTCTCTCAAAGGTAGAAAACCCTAGCCCCCAAGTTTCAAAAGTAATCTCAAGAATCTCTCTAAGAGTCTTCAAGAACTTCAAAAATCTAGATTTTTAGGTATGTTAGATGTTGATTCTTAGGTTCCTTCCACCCAAGAAGTTCAAGAATCCCTTTTTAAATTATAATGATTGTTATTTATGAGTTTTCATAATTTATGTGAATTGAGATTGAAGTTTATGATGTTGTTGAGTGTTAACTCATGTTTTGGTCACAAAGATCTAAACTTTGGTCCTAGTATGAGGTAAATTTCATGATAGTCATAATAAACCCTACAAGATGCATGTTGATTTATGTAACCATGTTAATTAGGTGGATTGAATATTGTATGACCAAAGTATGCTTCCCATATATTTGATAAAATTCTTGTGTGAAGGAAATAGGGTCATTATAGAACGTTGACAAGAAACCCCAATTATGTATAAGTTCATGCATGCCAAGCGTTTGTTGAAAAGCCTTAGTGATTGAATTATGATATGTTACATACATCCCTATTCATGTGTATTCTTATTGATTGAGTTATGAGACAATAGCATGCCTCCCTATACAGTTACATATTTAAGACTTTCAAGTACTTGAAGAGATGCCTCATTGATTGTATTGTGAATAATGAACTATTGTCATGTTATGTACGAGTTGTCCTCTCTTGTATTATTTTATGTTATCGAGTCCTGGGGGTATTTAATACCCGACCACTTAGCTGATTGTCTAGAGCCAGTGTCAATTTTATGATAACCTCAGTTATGCCATGATCAATAGTACTCTCTGTCAGTTACAGAACTCAGTAGAACTCAGACTGTTATAGAGCTTAGGAAATCTCAGTAATCTCAGTATCAGTAGCATTACAACTTCAGTTTAGTAACTAATTCAGAACTCAGTAGAATTCTATCAGTCAACAGAACTCAATTACTCAGTTTAGGTTAGTTAAGCCGTATGATCAGTAACAACTCAGTTGATCCTAGTATGAAGTAGGAAAGTTCAGTGTTATTTAGTTGGGAGTAGGACTCAGCACCGAGCGAGCCTAGGGATGTGGGATGACCTATTAAATAAGAATGAGATCCCTAGAAGCAATCCCTAAGTTCCAAAACTACGTAGCCAGTGTAGGTATGAGAAGTCACCTATTAGACAGGAGTGGATTACTCAGGGATCACCCGTTAGATAGGATTGATCTCAAGGGTCACTTGTTAGATAGGACTGACTCCACAAAAGTTGCCTTTACCCATGGCACGGTACTGACACCCTTCCAACTGGGGTTACAGGTTGGACCCCAAACTTAGATAGAAGGGGCATGTCAGTTAGATAACTACTTTCCACAGTCTCAATTTCAGAATCAGTCTCAATAATAGAATTCAGTTTAGTAGCACAGATTTAGAACTATTAGATACAGTCGATTAGTATCATTATTAATAGATTCAGAGATCACCCGCTAGATAGTACTGATCTCAAGCTTAATCAATCATCTTCATTATTAGTAGATTCAGAGATCACCCACTAGATAGGACTGATCTCAGATTTAGTCAATTATTCTCATCATCAGTATATCTAGAGATCACCCGCTAGATAGGCCTGATCTCAATATCATTCAATTGGATATCAATATTAGTAGACTCATTTATCAAAAGTCTAGTTAGTAGAATTTAGTATTTAGTATTTCCATGACTTTAGTTATAGTTTATGAATTCATGCACGTATCCTCATTCAGTCGTCTCATGATATTTAGTCAGTATTGTTCATACATGTAAACCCTTGCATTTAGCCTTACCTCATCTAGCTTACCAGTATATTCAAAGTACTGACACATACTTTTTTCTGTGCTATGGTGTCTTATGCCATGGTTTAAAAGCACGAGCTCTAGAGTATCCTTAGCAGTTTAAACTCATCTAGCAGTAGACTTAGCAGTGAGTCCTCATCATTTGAGGATGTTTCTTATTTCAGTATTCCATTAGATTTAGTATTTCAGTAGATCGAGTTAGTTAGGGGTTTGTCCCATAAACTCCAAGTTCTGACAGTTTAGAGGCTTTCAGACTAAAAGTTTAGACAGTTGTTTTAGTTTTGGTATTGATATATGTTATATTGTTGTAATTCAGTTTGAACCTTATGGCAATTTTTTCTCCAGTTTTCCATATTTTTACAGAATATTATTCAGTTATTGCAGCAGGTACCAAAAAAGGGTTAGCTTATGGTCCTTTGGGATTATGAACACCGTGTAGCATCTGGGGTTTAGAATCTGGGATGTTACAAATAGCGATGAAGGCCTTGGCGCATTGCCATGAGGGATCAATCGGCGTTACAGTTATGAATTTAAATTTCCCAGGGGTAGTCAGTTCTTTTCCCATGGCCCCAATTAGTAAAAACACTAGATTTATCATCAACTTGAGCTGCCCGCAGATTTGCCTTTAGTGCATCTAGTGTTCTATGTGTTCTTGTTAAATAAGTGTATTGGGGACCCAGTTGTGGTTGTTCCTTTAGATAGTAGAGATGTTCAGGACGACCTTTCTTACGAAGAACTCCTAGTTGAAATCTTAGATCGCTAGATTTGCAGACTAAGGAACAAGAAACTTCCCTTGGTCAAATTTTTTTGGTGGCATTAGTCCATTGAGGGGGCTACGTGGGAAGCAGAAGCAGCTATGCGTACCAAGTACACTCACCTTTTCTCCTCAAACTTAAACTCAGCTCAAGGAAATGATTTTCCTTAGATTATGTATTTTCCATTCTCAGTTCTAGCCCTGTAGTCTTCTTCATATCATTGCATGCATTCATGAATCTGCTCAGTCAGTCACTGTGTTTCAAACTCAGTAATGTAATCATATATTTTCTTATGCATATTCAGCATGTAATCTCAGTGTTTCTCAGCTTAATTAGTTTCATTCAAGGACAAATATTCCCAAGGAGGAGATATTGTAATACCTCATATTTGTCTTAGCTCAATTCAGCCCATAGTGCATGTACAAGGGGCTTAGAACCTGAAAATTTATCGAAGTGTTTGGGAATTAGTTTTATTTTTGGTCTCTTAACTTTGATTATTTTTAAAGTGACTTTCCTTAACCCTGAGATGTAAGTTTTTGAGTTGATTCATGTTTAGGGGTGTAAGTAACATGTCTTAGGTAAGTTTTAGATTTTTCAGACAAGGTTTGGACCACGTTTGGATTTCCAAAATAGAAAGTCATTGTAATTATGGCGCATCATGGTGGAATAGCTATGGAGGCCTTGGCACATTGCGGTGAGGGCTCAATTGGAATTCCAGTTATGAATTTAAATTTCCCAAGGGCAGTCAGGTCTTTTCCCATGTCCCCAATTCATAAAAACATGGGATTTATCATCAGTTGAGGTATTATATGCACTATTTCTACAATTCTTATTTAAAACAAACCCTATCTATCACCCAAATTTATCAATTTCAACTATTATTTCTTTAATAAAACTAAAGAATTCAAGCTTCACCACCCAAGAACGATCAAGAACGTCAATTCTCTTGCAAGATTAAAGCCTTATGGTATGTTAAATGTTCATCCATAGTCCATTTTTCACCCATGGAATCCAATTACCTATTTTTTTTTGTTCTAAATCATGAATTCATATGTTTACAATGAGTTGATTTCATGAAGCTATTGGGAATTTTGATTATGCATGATGTTTATAAGTGTTTTTAGTTGGAAAGTAGCTTTTACACGTTTAAAGCATGAAATTCCATGTTAAATCCCCCAATGGATGGTTTTAGTGTTATGATTATGCTATTCCCTCATGTTTCAATCATTTGTATGCCTAAGTTCATGAAATTCAAGTGTTTTATAAAATGCCTAAGAGATGAATTTTGAGCAATGACTACTTATTATGCTTTTGTAGCTTTGGTATGCTTTTACTGTTAATGTTATCGAGTCGTGGGGGTTATGAATACCTGAAATTTAGATGTTTACTTAGCCTTAATAACTTCAGAATAGTTTTCAGGCATATATGAGTGTTATTAGTTCAGTCAGTTATCCTATCAGTCAAGTTTATATCAAATCAGTATTCCGAGTCAACTCAGTAATGAGTAGGATTTAGCACCAAGTGAACCCAGGGATGGTGGCTCATCTACTAGTTGAGGTGTGACCTTTAGTAGCAGTCCCTGCGTTCCATAAGTACATACCCGCTATATGTTAGAGATATTAACATGACAATTGAGGGTTGACATATATCTCACTCAGGGGCGAATATAGCACTATGAATACGGGTTCCTGGGAACCCCCAAGCATTTTTGTATACCTAGTAATTATATTAAAAATATATTAAATATATAAGAATTATAAGTGAGGAACCCATAAATAAAGTTGTTAGTTGGCTTATTGGTTGAAAATGGGCTTGAAGAAATGCCTCGCATGCTATACCCCAGTTCGAATCCCCTTGGAACAACCATTTTTTTTATTTTATTGGGAACACACAAAATTAAAATCCTAAATTTGCCTCTGATCTCACTAGAGCATCTGCCAGTAGAGAGTGACTCTTTAGTCCTTTGGGACTTCATTTTAGTGGATCCATGCAGCCAGTGTTAGTACCCATGGAACGGTATTGACACCCTTATAACTGGGGTCATAGGCTGGACCACAATTAGTTCTTAGTGGGGCATGTCAGTTAGATGATAGCTCCCATAGTCTCAGTCCAGTATTCAGTTCAGAGTTTAGTTCTAGGCTTGCTTGACCATGGGATACAGTTATTAGTTGTTCAGTATTAGTATTTCAGTATTATTGTTTACAGACTATCCCAATATCATGTCATATGCTTGGTCATGAATTCTCAGATTTTACAACTTCCTTGTATACTATACATTAGTTATCTCATGCTATTTATTCAGTTAGTTATTATTCATACATATGAGCCTAGCATATTAGCCTAACCCCACTTAGCATACCAATATATTCAAGAACTGACCGCATACTTATTTCTTGCGCTATGATATCTCATATCATAGATTTGGACACTCAGGTTCCCGACTGCACCTAGATATCCTAGCACACCAGCAGTAATAGCAATAGTAAGTCCTCATATTTTGAGGACCGTTTATGTTTATTTTAGTGTTTTAGTTTAGTAGTCAGTCGAAGTTAGTTGGGGCTTATCCCATTAACTCCACAGTCAGTCAGTTAGAGGCTTTCAGATACTTTCAGACAGTTAGTCAGTTACTAGTTGTTATTGACAGTCTTTACAGTATTGTTTTCAAATATTTATTTTTCAGGCATATTAGTTCAGACATATTTTTAAATGTTTAAACCTTATGGAGTATCCAAACTTTTTTGTCACATACATATCGTTTATTATCAGTTTGTTCAATGCTCATAATAGGTACCATCACATGGGTTAGATAGTGGTCACTTGTGACTGTAAGCACCGTGTGGCATCTAGGGTGTACTCCTGGAGTATTACAAACTTGGTATCAGAGTCTAAGGTTTTAAAGTGTCCTAGGGAGTTTGAAATTCTCATTGAGTAGAGTCTTGTGCATGGGTGTGAAGCACGCCATACTTATAAACAAGAGGCCATAAAATATTTTAGGAAAAGTTTCCCTTCTTTCTGTAGTTATGTTGTGTGAGTGAGCATGAGCTTAATTTAAACCCTCTTTCTAATTCAATATTCTTTCCATTTACAGAACATGCCTCCCTAAAAGAATAACAAAAGGAGAAATAAGAATCAGCCTGCACCTCCACCTATTTTGAAAGATCCCCTAAATAAGCATGTCTCCCATGTCAAATTCAGAGTTGCATCACTACTTTAGCTCACTCAATAGCATCCCAGAATAATCGGCTGACTGTCATCTTCTCCGTTTTGGTAGCTAATACTTCTGCAGCTAGGATTCAAGATTTCACCCGAATAAACCCTCTTCTATTTTTGGGATCTAAGTCTGATGAGGATCCGAAGGAGTTCCTCGATATGGTTCAGAAGGTAACTGATATTATGGGTGTGACATCTAGTGAAAGTGTATATTTGGGTGCATACCAATTGCAAGATATTGCTCACACCTAGTATAAGTAGTGGAAAGAGGATAAAGGCGCAAATATAGGGCCTGTTAAATAGGAGGAGTTTGCTACAGTCTTTTTAGATAGGTTCTTTTCCTTGGATTTAAGGAATATAAGGTGCAGGAGTTTATTAATTTGAGGCAGGGAAACACGAGTGTGAAGGAGTACTCTCTTAAGTTTACTCGGCTAGCCAAATGTGGTGTCTGATGAAAGGTCTAGGATGAGTAAGTTTGTCTCTGGTGTATCTGATAGTATGGTCAAGGAGTGCAGGACCACAATATTGATTAAGTAGATGGACTTGTCTAGGTTGATGGTCCATGCTCAACAGATTGAGAAGCAAAAAGGCAAGAGAGAGAGAGAATAAGAGAGCTGAATAGGTAGCTTTAATTTCGCTCAGACAAGGTCAGAGGGTGGTAACCATCCTCAATTCCATCAGAAATCTTTATCCCCAGCTTCTTTTTCAGCTAGTGCACCAGCGCCAAAGTTCAAAAATGATAATAGGGATAGGGTGCCAGGCCCTAAGCCCCAGGAAAGTGTGAATAGTGGTCAGTCAAATCCTCTTTGCCAAAAATATGGTAGTAACCATCACGATGTGTGTAGAGCAAACAGTGATGTATGCTTTGGGTGTGGCAATCCTGGCCACAGGGTTAGGGATTACCCACAGAGTGGTTAGAAAGGTCAGTCCAATCATTCCCCAGTTCCATCCGATCGCCCGACTCAGCAGGGTGCCACTTCCAGTGCCACCAGTAATCAGCGGCCAAATAAATTGTATGCACTTTAGTCTTGGCAAGATTAGGAAAATTCTCTTGATGTGGTTACTTGTACGTTGTAGGTCATTTATTTACATGTTTATGCTTTGTTAGATCCCGAAGCTTTTCTTTCTTTTGAAACCCATTGCATAGCTATCGATTTTGGTGTCATTCCTGAGACTTTATTAGAATCCTTTTAAGTGTCTACCCTAGTACGTGTCTCTATTGTAGCTAGGTAGGTATACAGGAACTGTCCAGTCATAATATCCTAGAAATTCACTTCAATTGATCTTGTGGAGTTAGAGATGATGGATTTTGTTGTCATTCTAGACATAGATTGGCTCCACTCATGCTATCTTCAATTTATTGTAGAAACAGAGTTTTTATTTTTATTTTCTGAGTGAACCAGGCCTAGAATAGAGGGGTAGTACTTTAGTACTTAGGGGTCAGCTTGTTTCGTACCTTAGAGAGAGAAAAATGATATCCAAGGAGTGTGTCTACCATCTTATTTGAGTTAAAATCTATAGTCCAAAGTCTCTCAATCTCGAGTCAGTTTTAGTAGTAAGGGAATTCCAGATGTGTTTCTCAAATATCTTTTTGAAGTTCCTCCCAAAAGGGAAATTGACTTTTGAATAGATCTCCTTCTAGATACCCAACCTATCTCTATTCCACCCTATAGAATGGCTCTAGTGGAGCTTAGAGAGTTAAAAGAATAGTTGAAAGATATCTTAGATAAGGGATTCATCAGGCCCAGTGTTTCCCCATAGGGCGCTCCAGTCTTTTTCGTGTGTAAGAAAGACGGTTCTCTCAGAATGTGCATCAATTACTGTCAGTTGAACAAAGTCACAGTCAAGAATATGTATTCACTCCCTAGAATTAATGACTTGTTCGACCAACTTCAAGGTGCTAATTAATTCTCTAAGATAGACCTCAGATTCGGCTATCATCATCTCAGAGTCAGAGAATGTGACATTCCAAAAATAGCTTTCAAAACTTGGTATGGTCACTTCAAATTCTTAGTCATATCTTTTGGTCTTACAAATGCCCCAGTAGCTTTCATGGACTTGAAGAATTGAGTGTTCAAGCAGTATTTGGACATGTTCATCATAGTATTCATAGATGACATTATTGTCTATTACCGTAATAAAAATGATCATGCGGACCATCTCAAAATAGTATTTCAGACTCTTAAAGCCCATCAGTTGTTCCCTAAATTCAGTAAGTGCGAGTTTTGTCTAAGATTAGTAGCTTTCCTTGGCCATATTTTTTCAGGTGATGGCATTAGAGTTGACCCTCAAAAGGCCAAAGCATATATCAGGAGTTTCTTGGGTTTGGCTGGTTATTACAGATGGTTTATTGAAGGGTTTTCATTTATTGCATCCCCTATGTCTAGATTGACTTAGAAGAAAGTAAAGTTTTAGTGGTTGGATTCTTGTGAGAAAAGTTTTTAGGAGTTGAAGACTTGAATCACCTCGGCCTTACTTTTAACCTTGCCAGATGGCTCAGATGGGTTTGTTGTTTACTGTGATGCTTCCAGATTTGGTTTAGGTTGTGTGTTGATGTAGAAAGGTAAGGTCATAGCCTATGCCTCTAGACAACTTAATCCCTATGAAAAGAATTATCCTACCCATGATCTTGAGTTAGCAGCTGTTATGTTTGTCTTGAAAATTTTGAGGCATTATCTGTATGGGGTGCATGTTGATATGTTCACGGATCGCAAAAGTTTATAGTATGTGTTTTCGCAGAGAGAGAGAGTTAAATCTTTGTTAGAGGAGGTGGTTAGAATTATTGAAGCACTACGATATGAGTGTTTTGTATAAATTGGGCAAGGACAATGTAGTAGAAGATACCCTTAGTAGATTGTCTATGGTTAGTGTGGCTCATGTTGAGAATGATAAGAAAAAGTTAGTTCAGGAGGTTTATCAGTTGGCTAGATTAGGTATTCGTTTGGTTGACTTAGCTGAGGGTAATGTATGGGTTCAGAATAGTTTGAAATCTTCTTTGGTTGTCAAACTGAAGAAAAAGAAAGATAAGGATCCCAGTCTAGTTAAGTTGAAGGAGTCAGTCAGAGATCAGAAAGTAGAGGTTTTCTCTAAAGGAGGAGATGGTGTGCTACGTTGCCAGGGTAGACTGTGTGTGCCGTATGTAGATGGTTTAAGATAGAAAATTCTTACAGAAGTGCATGGTGCGTGTTACTCCATTCACCCAGGAGCTACTAAGATATACCATGATTTACGGGAAATCTATTGGTGGAGCAGTATAAAAAAGGGATATAGCAAAGTTATAGCCAAGTGTTCTAATTGTCAGCAGGTTAAGGTTGAGCACTAAAGGCCTAGTGGTTCTATGCATGAGTTCAGCATACCCACTTGGAAGTGGAAGAGGTGAACATGGATTTTGTGATCGGATTGCCTCATTCGCGTCGCCAGCATGATTCAATTTGGGTTATTGTGGACAGAATGGCCAAATCAGCCCATTTCCTGCCAGTCCATACTTCTTATTCAGACAAGGATTATGCCAAGATATATATTAGAGAGTTGGTTAGATTTTATAGAGTCCCGTTTTCCATCATCTCAGATAGAGGTACTCAGTTTACCTCTTATTTTTGGAAGGCTTTTCAGAAGGGTCTTGGTACCCAAGTTTATCTCAGTATAACCTTTGACCATCAAACAGATGGTCAGGTAGAGAGGACCATTCAAACCTTAGAAGACATATTGAAAGCTTGTGTTATTGACTTTAAAGGCAGTTGGGATGATCATTTTCCATTGATTGAGTTTGCTTACAATAACAGTTATCATTCTAGTATGATAGGTCCATTTGAGGATCTTTATGAGAGGATAATTAGATATCCTATTGGTTGGTTTGAGGTAGGTGATACTGTGTTGATAGGGCCAGATTCAATATTTGATGCTTTGGAGAAAGTTTAGTTAATTAGGAAGAGGATAAAGACAACCCAAAGCCGTCAGAAATACTATGCAGATATGAGGAGAAGAGATCATGAGTTTAAGTTTAGAGATTTAGTATATTTGACGATCTCTCCCATGAAGGGAGTGAAGATATTTGGCAAAAAAAGGAAACTCAGTCCCCGATATGTAGGCCCTTACAAGATCTTGAGTTGATTTGGAAAGGTAGCATATGAGCTTGAGCTGCCCGCAGATTTGGCTTCAGTGCATCCAGTGTTCCATGTGTCCTTATTAAAGAAATGTATTGAGGACCCAGCTGTGGTTGTTCCTTTAGAAAGTACAGGTGTTCAGGATGACCTTTCTTATGAAGAACTCCTAGTTGAAATCTTAGATCGCCAGATTCGCAGACTAAGGAACAAAGAAGTTCTCTTAGTTAAAGTTCTTTTTCGAAATCAGTCCGTTGAGGGAGATACATAGGAAGTAGAAGCAGACATGTGTACCAAGTACCCTCACTTTTTCTACCTAAACACAAACTCAGCTCAAGGAAATAGTTTTCCTTATATTATCTCTTTTCCATTCTCAGTTCTAGCCATGTAGTCATCTTCATATCATTGCATGCATTCATGAATAAGCTTAGTCAGTCACTGTGTTGCAAACTCAGTTACGTAATTATGTTTTCAATTATGCATATTCAGCATGTAATCTTTGTACCTCAGTATTTCTCAGCTTAATTAGTTTTATTCGAGGATGAATGTTCCCATGGAGGAGATATTGTAATTCCCCGTATTTGTCTTAGCTTAATTCAGCCCATAGTGCATGTACAAGGGTCTTAGAACCTGAAAATTTAGCTAAGTGTTGGAGACTTAGTTTTATTTTTGGCCTCTTAACTTTGATGATTTTTAAAGTGACCTTCCCGACCCCAAGACGTAAGGTTTTAAGTTGATTATGTTCAGGGGTGTAGGTCGCATGTCTCAGGTAAGTTTTGGATTTTTCAGAAGAGAGTTAGACCATGTTTGGATTTCCAAAATAGCAAGTCACTATGATTACGGTGCGTCACGATGGAATAGCCATGGAGGCCTTGGCACATCGCGGTGAGGACTCAATTGGCATTCCACTTATGAATTTAAATTTCCCAGGGGTAGTCAGATCTTTTCCCATGTCCCCAAACCATAATAACACAGGATTTATCATTAGTTGAGGCATTATATGCCCTATTTCCACAATTTTTCTTTAAAAGCTATCACCCAAATTCATCAAGTTCAGCCATTATTTCTTCAAGAAAACTCAAGAATTCAAGCTTCACCACCCCAAAACGATCAAGAACGTCAATTCTCTTACATGATTAAAGAGTTAAGGTATGTTAAATGTTCATTCATGGGCCCTTTTTCACTTATGGAGTCCAAGTATCTATTTTTGTGTTCTAAATCATGTATTCACATGTTTACAATGAGTTAAATTCATGAAGCTTTTGTGAATTTCAATTATGCATGATGTTTATAAGTGTTTTTAGTTGGAAAGTAGCCTTTACATGTTTTAAGCATGAAATTCCATGTTAAATCCCTCAATAGATGGTTTTAGTGTTATGATTATGCTATTCCTACATGTTTCAATCATTTCCATTCCTAAGTTCATGAATTTCAAGTGTTTGATGAAATGCCTAAGAGATGAATTTTGAGCAATAACTACTTATTATGCTTTTGAAGCTTTGGTATGCTTTTACTATTAATGTTATTGAGTCATGGGGGTTATGAATACCTGAAATTTAGCTGTTTACTTAGTCTTAGTACTTTAATGGTTTTAGGCATATTTGAGTGTTATTAGTTCAGTCAGTTATCCTATCAGTCAAGTTTAGATCAGTTTAGTATTCTGAGTCAATTCAGTAGGGAGTAGGATTTAGCACCAAACGAACCCAGGGATGGGGGTTCACCTGCCAGTTGAGGGTGTGACCTTTAGTATCAATCCCTGTGTTCCAGAACTATGTAGCCACCATATGTTAGAGATGTTAACCTGCCAGTTGAGGGTTGACATATATCTCACTAGAGTACCGGGTAACTCTTTAGTCCTTCGAAACTTTATTTCAGTAGATCCATGCTTCCAGTGTTAGTATCCGTGGAACAATACTGACACTCTTCCAACTGGAGTCACAGGTTGGACCCCAATTAGTTTTTATTGGGGCATGTCGGTTAGATGATAGCTCTCATAGTCTCAGTCCAGTTTTCAGTTCAGAGTTCAGTTTTAGGCTTGCTTTACCATGGCATACAATTATTAGTTATTCAGTATCATTATTTTAGTATTTTTGTTTATAGACTATTCCAATATCATGTCAGATACTTAGTCATTCATTCTCATATCTTACTACTTTCTCACATACTATACATCAGTTATCTCATGCTATTTATTCAGTCAGTTATTATTCATGCATGTGAGCCATGCATATCAGCCTAACCTCACTTAGCATACTTGTATATTCAAAGTACTGACCACATACTCATTTCTTGTACTATGATGTCTCATATCATAAGTTTGGATACTTAGGTTACCGACTGCACCCAGACATCCCAGCGCACCAGCAGTAGCAGCAGTGGTGAGTCCTCATATTTTGAGGACCGTTTATGTTTATTTCAGTGTTTTAGTCCATTAGTTAGACAGAGTTAGTTGGGGACTTTTCTCACAACTCCACATTCAATTAGTTAGATGATTTCTGACACTTTCAAATAGTTAGTTAGTTACCAGTTTTATTGACAGTCTTTATAGTAGTGTTTTCAGATATTTGTTTTTCAGGCATATTAGTTCAGATATATTTTTACATGTTTAAACCTTATGGAGTATCCAGCATTTTTTTGCACATGCGTATCCTTTATTATCAGTTTGTTCAGTGCTCTCTGCAGGTACTAGCTCATGGGTTAGCTTATGGTCACTTGTGACTATAAGCACCGTGTGGCATCTAGGGTGTACTCCCGGGGCATTACAAACTTGGTATCAGAGCCTATGGTTTTAAAGTATCCTAGGGAGTCTGAAATTCACATTGAGCAGAGTCTTATGTATGGGTGTGAAGCGCGCCACACTTATTGACCAGAGGCTACAAGACATTTTAGGAAAAGTTTTCCTTCTTTCAGTATTTATGTCATGCGAGTGAGCATGAGCTTAATTTAAGAACTGATGTTGATCCTTTGAAAATCCTATAATGGCAAGCATGAGATAACACCCTCAGGCTGTAACACCCCATATTTTGGGGCTAGAATTTGAACCATCATTTCTATATGTATAGACCCAAACATAATGATTCTATGTCAATATGAGTGTGAAGATCAATTCTATATTGTGGGAACATCCTTTGAGATGAGTTGAGATCATAAAAATCTCCCAACTCAAAGATGAGTTAAAAATTTTTCTACCTATTGAGTTTTGGTAAATGTTTCAACTTGGGTAAACTTTCAATGACTATTACTCCAAGAATATTACTATTTAGGTGGAATACTATATAACAAATAAAATATCTTTAATTCTTCTTTCCAATGCATCCGATTTCACCTTAATCTAGCGTTGAAATAAAAAGCTATGGCCAAATTACAATGGTGATGGTAAACTGCCAGTGACAATGGCTCAGACCGTGACTCATTGCGTAACATAATGAGTCATGGGGATGAATCATTTCCACAGCAGTGAGGAATCTCAAACTTTGGTCCCTTGATAACGAGTCCTGGGTACGACTCATTGTAAGATATAACAAATCCTTTTGAGGGACCCGTTGTCATAACAGTGAAGGACTACATTTTTTATCCTCTGTTTATGACTCCAGGTCATGACTTGTGGTTAGATCTCATGATTCGGTACCTAAGCCGTGATGACTATTCCCAAACTTTTCCTACACATTTTATTAAGGGTCTTTTTGGTCTTTTCCTCCCTCTGCACTATTTTTTGTGACTTAAAACACTTAGATGGCCTTTTTCCCATGAGTAATCAAAATCAAAACATTTTTTTTCCTTCTCAACTCCCAAGGCATGACATATTATGGTTTTATAAGAAAATTCAATGTTAAGGATTCGAACTTCAAATTCTCTTCAATTTCTTCTATACTTCAGCATGTTTATCATCCTTAACATGAATTTTATATTGTGGCATTTATTTAATCATTATTTATATGATTTAATTGATGGGTTTGAAATGAGGTTGAGGGCTTTTGATTGATAATTACTTGAATTGTTTTCCCCATGTTTAAAGGTATATGTTATGCTTTTAATTTATAGTTTTAGGACTGAATTGGTGTATTGTTGTTATATATTGTTTTGATAATGAGCAACTGATTACTAGGTAATAGGTCCCTGGATGTCCAAGGGTACAGTACAACTGGCACATGCCTGCACAGTTTTGTCTTCTTGTGTAACAAATTGCGCAGGTGTTGCTTGTACTATTTTGGACACTTGGTCTGCTTATATTTCAATCCTAATCATCACTTCACTATATAAAGAAAAGGAGGATTCTTCATCAAGCAGATTTTGTATATTCAAAATCCGAGAGCTAAAGAGAGAAAGAGGCAAAAACTCCATATTCAACATTGCTCAAGCTCTTAGTTGTATGTGTGTGCTGAAATAGAAAGTGTTCTTGAGTAAAGCTTATTTGGTAACTGAATTACTCAGTCTATAAGAGTAATGTTCTTTTGTTTTCTTTGCTTAGGGAATGCATAGGTAGAGTTTCCTAAGTTTGATACTAATTAGAGTTTATCAGTATTGAGGAGTCTTGGCAGAGTTGTGAAGTTGAGTTTGTAGTTGAGTTATTACAAGCAGGAAGAACTTAGAGTTAGGTTCAAGTCGAGTCTATAATCAAGAGGTTGATTATAATATATTTTGTAAAGATTGTGAGGGCAAGCCGTGGTTTTTTCTCCCTTGAGAAAAGGGGTTTTCACGTTAAATCTTGTGTCCTTTACACTTTCTGCACTGTATTGTGTTCCTAGTTGCTTTACTGTGTTTTGCATGTGATTGACTTTGAGGGACCTGGTTCCTTATAGTGTGGTGCAACCCCATGGGTTTCAATGATTGGTATTAGAGAGGGAACACTCTAAAAGGTTCACAACTAGAGTGATTTGGTTAGAATGGTTGGTCCACCTAACCTGGAAGAAGGGAAATCTTCCACTAGGCCACCTATTTTTAATAGGCAGTACTATGGTTGGTGGAAAACTAGGATGTTTGACTTTATCATATTTGAGGATATTGAACTTATGGACATAAGTCTTGATGGTTAATATGTTCCAGTTAAAGAAGGCATAAAAGGAGAAATAACAAGAATGTTAGTAAAAAGAAGAAGAGAGTTCAATGATAAAGATAGAACGAAATTCGAGAAAAACTACAAGGCCAAGAAATTGTTAGTTTATGGCATAGGACTTAATGAATACAACAGGATTTCTGCTTGTGAAAATGCCAAGAAGATTTAGGATTGCTTGAGGACTGCTCATGAAGGCACTATTGATATGAAGGATTCAAAAGTAGACATGTTGACTACTCAGTATGAAACCTTCTCCATGAAAGAAGGAGAAACAATCCAAGAAATGCATACAAGATTCACTTCTATTACAAATAAGCTTCACTGCTTGGGAGATATGATTCCTTTGTACATGCAAGTGAGAAAGATTTCTTGGTGTTCTGCCTATAAGATTTCTTGGTGTTCTGCCTATGTCTTGGGAAATTAAAGTGGATGCTACAGCTAAGGCAAGAAACCTAAAGACCCTCACTATGGAAATCTGATTGGAAATCTGAAAACCCATGAGCTCAAGAAGCAACAAGGCCTGGATAAAAATAAAGTAAAAAAGGAAAAATCCCTAGCATTAAAAACTTGAAAACATGATTCAGCAAAAAAGGACACTGATTTTGCTTATTTGGCAAAAAGGATTGTCAATTCTATAAGGAAGAGTGGTCAGTTCCTAAGAAGAGAAAGCAGCAGCAAAGGAGGAAGAAATATTGAAGTGTGTCACAAATGAGGAAGTCCTGAGCATTTCATTAAGGACTGTTCAATGCACAAGATTTATTACCAGGAATACCTCAAGACTGGAAGTGACAACAGAAAGAATAGGGACCAGGTCCCTGAAAAATAAAGAATGAAGACTGTAGCTGAGTATGCAAAAAAGCAAGCTCTAGTAGCATGGGGAGATTTTTCTAGTGAATCTGATAAAGATGAGAAGTCTGGAGATATTTCTATGCTATCATTCAAAGATAGTCCAGTTATCCATAATTCCTTGTTTACTTTCATGGAAAACACAAAAGATAAAGAAGAAAAAGAGGAAACTTTTTCCAACATTAAGAAAAATCTAGATAACTATTCTGCTAGGAAGATAAAAAGGCTTGCAAGTGTGTTGATAGACTTTGTATGTGAACTAATTGCTAAGAAGAATGCCTTAGAGGAGAAAGTAGATAATCAAGAGCATGAGTTGATTGCCTTAACTCTTCAGATATATGGACTGAAGAAATAATCTCTAAATTAAAATCTAAAAATTTGAGTGGTATGAGTCAATTGAAGAGGGAAAATGTTCTAGATGGTATATCAAGTAGTAATATGCATTGTGATGGGTTCGAATCCTCTACAATCAGGAATGGAGGGGTACTTCAATCATGTATGGAAGAGAAAAGAAGTTTTCACGACCCGAGGCTACCTCCTAGTCGTAACAATGGTTCTTATGGTCACAAGTAACCACAAGCTAACCCATATGCTGGTACCTGCTGGGAGAACTGAATAAAATATGAACATAACACATGTGCGAAAGATAAATTAAAAGGAAATGTAAATTTAAATGCTGAGATACTGAATCAATCACAAGTCTAAAATATCTGATAAAAACTAAAAGTAATTGACTTACTGACTAACTGACTGTCTAAACGCCTGAAAGCCTCTAAACTGGCTGAGGATTTGATGGGACAAACCCAACTAACTCCAACTGACTGACTGAATAGAAATGTAAAAATAACTAAATAAACATAACAGGTCCTCGATAGATGAGGACTCACCATTATTGCTGATGCTGAAGCACTGGACTGTCTAAGTACGGTTGGGAAACTGAGCGTTCAAACCTATGATATAAGAAATCATAGAGAAAAGAAGAGTATGAGGTTAGTACTTTGAATGTACTGGTATATGCAATGAGGACAGACTAAAATGCGTAGGGTACTGTGCATTCAAAATAAGGACTAACTATATAGCATGAGATAACTGAACATGAATGCATGGAAACTGTAATATCTAAGAATGCAAGACCAAGCATATATATATATATATATATACATTTCTAAAATAATTGTAAACTGAAATACTAAAAATCTGATAACTGGATAATTGAGAGTTTGTATGCTTTGGTCAAGCAAACCTGAACTGAATTCTAGACTGAATACTGCACTGAGACTATGGGAGGTATCATCTAACTGACATGCCCCAATTTGAGCTAATTGGGGTCCAACTTGTAACCCCAGTTGGAAGGGTGCCAGTACCATGTCATGGGTACTAACACTGGCTTTGTGGATCCAATAAACTGGTGTCCCAAAGGACTAAGGATTCACCTTATACTGGCAGAAAACTCATATGATATGTGTTAACCCTAAACTAGCAGGAAGACATCTCAAACCTATGTTGGCGACGTAGTTCTGTAACTCAAGGATTGCTACTAAGAGTCAAACCTTAAACTGGCAGGAATTCCCCCATCCTTGGGTTCGCTCGGTGCTGAATACTACTCCCAATTGAATGACACTATTTACTGGACTAAACTAAGCTTAACAAAGCAAACAACTAATCATAACAACTAACTTAATGACAATGCTCATGGTTTATCTGAAATCATTCTAAAGATACTAAAATTATGCAAACAACTAGGTATCGGGTATTCATAACCCACCAACACTAAATTGAAATAAAAATGATGACATATAAAGCTTTAAAATCTATGCTAGGGGATCATTACTCAAAACCCAACATTTAGACATTTCACCAAACACATGAGAGTCATGAATTTAAACATGGTAATGGGTAAAGCATGCAAGGATAACATAATTACAATACTAAAATCATGAATTAGGGATTTCAATATTAATATTACAATATTCAAAACATATAGTAGATCATATATAATACCCCTATGTTTCTAAGCTAAGAGATGAACTATTTTTCCTACGTATGAAACCTCCTATCTTGTGAGTAGCATTTTAGTTCATGACTTACAATGAGTATCCTAGAGATAAGATACATTATGATACATTAAGCATGTTCATATGAGTCACTTAAGGTAATACAAGCTAAGAGTTTTTGAATCCATCAAGTTTTGGTGTTTGATTTTGTAAGGGTCATCTTTGAATGAGTATAACTCAATGTTAATGTGGTATTTTGGCTGATTTAGACCCACCAAATTGTAGAGAATCTAATTATATTTCCAACGATAGCAATTTCACCTTAATCCAATACCCGAGCAAAAAGTTATGCCTTTTTTCGTGAGAGACAGTAAGGATAGGCGATTGGTTAGGCGCCGCCCAACCTAGCTTAGGCAATCACTTGGGGGCCACCTAATTCAGTTCCAGGTGCCAAAAACACTCCGTTTTGAGTTATTTTAAGGGTAATTAATTCTTTTAACACTCCTTACACGTCCCTAAACTTAAGCCTACAAAATATATAGATTCTAAACACATTACAACCCTATTAACATCTCAAAGCTAATCATCCAAGAGCACTAAAAGAGAAAAAAAACTAAGGTTGCATAATTAAGCTTGAAGATCCAATTTCAAGGAAATTCCTCCGTCAATCATCAAGAATCTCCCTTCCAAGGTATGCATAGTATTTATCCACGGATTCCTTTCGTCCGTAGAGTTCAAGAATCAATCTTTAAAATACAAAAGCTTGGTTGATTGTGGTGATATGATCATACCTATGTTGATGCTTGTTTTTTTTGCTATATAATAGTATGTGTGAGTTGATTTATGGATCCCTTTCATTCATAAAGATCAAAAACCCTCTTTTTCATTAGAAGGTATGATTTCTATATTGTTGGGTGTTGATGATCATGTTGTTGATATTGGGTGATTCCCAAGATGGAATCTTTATATGTTTTTTTAAATTTCATGATATCATATGAGTTGGAAACATGTAAATTTGGTTGTTCATGATGTATAATTTGATGTTTTCACCTATGCTTAAGATCTGCATGTAAGGTGTTTGATAAAATGCCTAAGGAACTAGAAATTATGCAATATAGCTAAATTGTGACTAAGTGAAGGATTCATGATATGCCCTTACGTTCCAATGACTTCTATGTTGATAATGTGCCTTGTAAATATTGTTGGAATACTCATGAACTATTCTTATGAGATTATGTTATGTTTACTTGCAAATCCTACTTATGAACAAGATGTATGATAACCATGCAATCCACATGAACTTCCATGCTATTGGTATGTGTTGCCAATATGATTATGCAATGAACATGATATTAAGATTGTGCAAGTACTTCCATGTGATATGAAATCCTTTCCATGCAATACATTGTTGATAACCATGCTTAGTATGAGATCCCTACTTATGATATTATAAATTATGGACTCTACTCTTATGATCAAGTCAGTCATGTGTGTCAGTTTCCTTCTATCGGGTCCTGGGGGTACTTGTACCCAAAAAATATAGTTGTGTGCCTAGAGCCATGTCATGTTTTCATGATACTCTCAGTCTAGCCATGATCCAAAGAATTCAGTCAGTCATGTGACTCAGGAAAACTCAGAAATCTCAGTAATCTCAGTAGTCCAGTAATCTCAGTAATCTCAGTGCTCAGTAACCTCAGTATTCACAGTCAATCTCAGTAACTTCAGTACTCTAAATAAGTCCTCAGAACTCAGTATATTCCGTTAGTCATTGGAATCCAGTAAACTTAGTTTAGCTCTTCTAAACAATACCACTAGTATCAGTCCAGTTAATCATTATCAGTTCAGCTAATTAGTTCAGTTTAGTTATTCAGTTTAGCTTATTTATTCAGTTCAGTGTCCTTCAGATGGGAGTAGAAGTTAGCATTGAGTGAACCCAAGGATAGGAACTCACCCGCCAGTTCAGGGTGTGATTCTTAGTAGTCATCCTTGTGTTCCAGAACTACGTAGCCAGTGTATGTTGAGACATCTTAACCCATCAGATTAGGTTTGATGAGGTGTCAACCCATCAGTTTAGGGTTCCCACCATTCTCATTGAGTACCTGCTAGTATTGGGTTCTCACAGCTATCCTTACCAGTGGTGCGGTATTGACACCCCTCCAGTCGAGGCAGAGATTGGACCCCAACTTAGCTATTATAGCATATTTGGGGCATGTTGGTTTGATAAATACTTCCCACAGTTTCAGTTATAGATTTTAGGACTGTCAGCTATGGCTACTCAGTCTCAGTAAAGAACTCAGATAGTTCTTCAGATTTCAGTATATCAGGACTGTCAGATACAGTCAACTTAGAAATAAAATTGAACTCAGATAGTTTTCTTTAGATTTATGAACTGTCAGATACAGTCACTTATGCTATCAATCACAAAATTTATCAGAACTCATGCTATTAGTACTCATCTTCAAGACTGTCAGATACAGTCAATCAGACCAGTTCTTCATAATTTGAACTGTCAGAAACAATCATTCATTTATCAGTAATGAACTATCAATATCTTAGTATATCAGTAATAGAGTATCAGATCCATCACTTATTAGTGATTTATATATCAATATCAATAGACTAAGTCTTTCAGAATCCCATTATCAGTACACTCATGTTGTCACTATTCAGACTCAGTAGTCCGTATCTCCACGAGTTCTATTCAAACTCAATAGTCCGTATCTCTACAAGTTCAGTTACAGTTACATATGCATGTATGTACTCTCACATTCATATCAGTCAGTATTGTCCACGCATATAACCCTTTGCATTTAGCCTACCTCACTCGTATACTCAGTACATTCAGATGTACTGACGCATTTGCGCTATGGTGATTTCTCCTATGTTACACCATAGGTTCAGAGGCATGAGCTCCAAATCAGCAGTAGATTCTAGGATCAGCAGTCAGAGTTAGACATGAGTCCTCATCCTTCGAGGACATGATGATTTTATTTCTATTTCAGTTTTAACTTTATTTCAGTAGTTAGAGTTAGTTGGGGACATATCCCATCAACTCTTTATTCAGTTCAGTTAAAGGCTTTTGGACTAGATATCAGATTAGATGTTAAGACTTTAGTATTTATGTTTCTTTTTGGTATTGATATACCATATTTTTTAAATATTTATTAGTATTGAACCTTATGGCCTTACAGTTCATGTTTCCACATATTTTATGAGATATTATGCAATTTACAGGTACAGATATCAGTCATGGGTTAGCTTGTGGTCCTTTGGGGTCATGAGCACCGTGTAGCATTTTGGTTCAGAAAATTGGGGCGCTACAAACTTGGTATCAGAGCCTAAGGTTCAACAGTGTCCTAGGAAGTCTGAAAGTTGCATCAAGTAGAGTCTAGTACATGGGCGTGTTGTGTACCACGCTTATGTGCAAGAGGCTATGAGATGTTTTAGGAACAGTTTCCCTTCTTTCATGTCTCAAGATCGTACTATAGCAAGTTTCTTTAAGAAAACCATGTAGATTCATATCATGCATCCCTCATGTTCACTTTACCTTACTTTCAAGGTAATAGAAATAGTGAAGTTCAAAATCCTAAAGATAGGGCTTTCTCAGACAGTCCCTACGATCAGTTATGAGATTAGCAACAGACTCAAACAGTATTCCATCAGTTCATTATTGTTCCAAGGCCGTACAGATTTTATTTATGACATGAGAACTCATTCTTGAACCCAGAAGTTTAGAAATAGTAGAGTTGGGATAGTATTATTCTATTTGATTAGATTATGTATTCATGGGGATTAGATCAGTAGGCTTGAACAGTACGAGCTAAACACTTAAGTTTATTAACTCAAAATTAAGCATGAAGGTGTGAATATGATATTAGCAGTATATGAGGAAACAGAATCAGATAATGTATTTAGTAAGACAGACAGGTGTTGAACATAATGTAGGTATGTGATGGTAGATCAAGTACCTAAACTAGACCCTCAGATTTTAGTAGTAGAGCCAGTATGTATAGAATGTATTAAGGGAAGACAATTCCAGACCCATTCTCATCTTAGTGCAGAGTTTTTCACTTTAGCTATCATGAAACCAACTCAGGCATTGCATACCAACTCTATGGTTATGAACTATAATCATGTATGAATTCAATTTCCAGCATAAGGAGTCCCTTTTACTCCACAGTACGAGTCATGTTCCATAAGAATAATCTAATTTCACACACTTTCCATGGGATTATTTGCACCTTTAGTTCCCAGTATAAGGGGTTCAGTTCCAACTCCCTCAGTATTCGAATCATGTCCTACGAGTACAAAAAACTCTAGACTCAGGTCATGTAGCTCATGACTCAAGTACGCATATCATGCTTTCCAGTATACTTAGCTTCCATGACTCATGCTATGCCCCTACAGATCAGATACATTTAGACTATGTCATGTATATCCTCAGTTCAGACCTTATTGGTAAATCTAAACTATTGATATTTTATTCCTCAAGTTTCAATCATGTGTCAAGTTTAGTTTGTATCTATTCATGTTTCAGGTCCTCTTGATTTACTCCTCTAGTTAGCTCTCCTTATGGAACAGTGTAGTGATGAGCAATTGTTTAGATAAGAGAAGATTGTTGCATGCTTACTTTGTACGAGGGTGTAGTTGTGAAGATAGTCTTGAATGTCATGATAAATGTGCAAGTAAAAGTCTAGCAAGGGGTTGTATTTAGAAGTTACGAAAGTACAAAGTGTAAGTGTACATTTAGATCCTTAACTTATGTCAGTCCCCAGCATGTAGCCATCAAAAACTTAGTTGCTAACTTAATTATAGTTTTAGTATCTAGCACTCAGTGATCAGTGTCCAGTCCTTGAATTCAGTACTTCTGTACTAGCTAAAGGATTAGTTATAATGTCATCTTCAGTTTAGTAACCAGATTTGAAACTTAGTTCAGTTCTAGACATGCTTAACCATAGCATTCAGGTTGTCAGTACTTAGTTATCAGTGTTTCAGTACCCCAGTTTATAGAATACCTCAGAGCCATGTCGTATGCTTGGTCTTGCATTCGAAAATAATACAAACTTTATGAATCCATGCTCAGATACCTTATTCTACTCAGTTAGTCCTTATCTCCTATGCAAAAAACTCAAAAATCTTAGCCCAACTATTCAGACTAAGTACAGTTTAGCTTTGTAGATCTAGTATTCAGCTATCAATTATTCAGTTAATCAGATAAGTTAGTGATTTATGCACTCGTGTTCAGCTCAGTTCATGTATCATGTCTCAATTTCAGATCTTAGCTATTCAGTCATGACTCAGTTCCTAGGTGTATTGCACATCGCCTTAATTTCTCTCAGTAGCTCATCCAAGTCAGTATCCTTTAAGGGACATAGTTTCCCAAGGGGGAGATATATCATACCCCTAAAATTTCATGACATAAACATGTTGCTCTATTTTTTTTGATGAATCCAGTTTGGAGAAGGGGTACTCATAAGTTAACCCTCAAACTCCAACTTCAATCGTATGCCATGTTTTCAAGATTCAGTTCAGATCATGATATTCAGTATATCTACCACGTCCCAGACTTAGTTATATTCTCATTTTTCGATCATGCATATGAAGTAATTAATCTCAAACTTATTGGTATTATCAGTTTAAGGTAACAGTTTTCCTTAAACTTACTCATTCTCATGTTCATATTTCAGTGCCAAACTTGGTATTTAGTTCCATGCTCAGTTTTCAGTTCAAACTTGATACCTTTACCATTGCATGTTCATGATTAAGTTTAGTCATGACATCACACATCAGATATGTGTGATCAGTTCATCAGTACTTTCAGTCATGCATTCACGTATTATGTCAGTCATATAATCATGGATCAGATATGCATGGATTCAGCCTTTCAGTTGTTCATCAGATATGCATTCTCATTTTGAGAAAACTTATTTTATTAGAATCCTCAGTCTTATATTCGTGAATCAGTTTCCCATGCATCAGATATGCATGTTCAGTATGTTGTACTCAGTTTTCAGTCATGCCAGTCATGAACCCGTGTTTCAGTAGTGTATGTCTTTTACGTACTTCATCTTATCATCTCTCCCGCTTTAGTTAATTTCCATTCGAGGACAAATATTCCCAAGGCGAAGATAGTGTAATACCCCGTATGTTTCTAAGCTAGGAGACGAACCATTTTTCCTACGTATGAAACCTCCTATCCTGTGAGTAGCATTTTAGTGCATGACTTACAATGAGTATCCTAGTGATAATATAGTTTATGATACATTAATCATGTTCATATGAGTCACTTAAGCTAATACAAGCTAAGAGTTTTTGAATCCATCAAGTTTTAGTGTTTGATTTTGCAAGGTCATCTTTAAACAAGTATAACTCAATGTTAATGTGGTATTTTGGCTGATTTAGACCCATCAAATTGTAGAGAATCTAATTATCTTTCAAACGATACCAATTTTGCCTTAATCCAACACCCGAGCAAAAAGTTATGTCTTTTTTCGTGAGAGACAGTAAGGATAGGCGATTGGTTAGGCGCCGCCCAACCTAGCTTAGGCAATCACTTGGGGGCCACCTAATTCAGTTCCAGGTGCCAAAAACACTCTGTTTTGAGTTATTTTAAGGGTGATTAATTCTTTTAACACTCCTTACACGTCCCTAAACTTAACCCTACGAAATATATAGATTCTAAACACATTACAACCCTATTAACATCTCAAAGCTCATCATCCAAGAGCACTAAAGGAGAAAAACAGCTAGGGTTGCATAATTAAGCTTGAAGATCCAATTTCAAGGAAATTCCTCCATTAATCATCAAGAACCTCCCTTCCAAGATATGCATAGTGTTTATCCACGGATTCCTTTCGTCCGTAGAGTTTAAGAATCAATCTTTAAAATACCAAAGCTTGGTTGATTGTGGTGATATGATCATACCCATGTTGATGCTTGTTTTTTTTGCTATGTAATAGTATGCGTGAATTGATTTATGGATCCCTTTCATCCATAAAGCTCAAAAATCCTCTTTTTCATTATAAAGTATGATTTCTATATTGTTGGGTGTTGATGATCATGTGTTGATATTGGGTGATTCCCAAGATGGAATATTTATATGTTTTTTTGAATTAAATGATATCATATGAGTTGGAAACATGTAAATTTGGTTGTTCATGATGTATAATTTGATGTTTTCACCTATGCTTAAGATCTGCATGTAAGGTGTTTGATAAAATGCCTAAGGAACTAGAAATTATGCAATATAGCTAAATTGTGACTAAGTGAAGGATTCATGATATGTCCTTACGTTCTAATGACTTCTATGTTGATAATGTGCCTTGTAAATATTGTTGGAATACTCATGAACTATTCTTATGAGATTATGTTATGTTTACTTGCAAATCCTACTTATGAACAAGATGTATGATAACCATGCAATCCACATGAACTTCCATGCTATTGGTATGTGTTGCCAATATGATTATGCAATGAACATGATATTAAGATTGTGCAAGTATTTCCATGTGATATGAAATCCTTTCCATGCAATAAATTGTT
Source organism: Capsicum annuum (assembly GCF_002878395.1). Classification (NCBI taxonomy): domain Eukaryota; kingdom Viridiplantae; phylum Streptophyta; class Magnoliopsida; order Solanales; family Solanaceae; genus Capsicum; species Capsicum annuum. The sequence goes on along the minus strand of NC_061118.1, from coordinate 25,518,786 downwards.
GATAACCATGCTTAGTATGAGATCCCTACTTATGATATTATAAATTATGGACTCTACTCTTATGATCAAGTCAGTCATGTGTGTCAGTTTCCTTCTATCGGGTCCTGGGGGTACTTGTACCCAAAAAATATAGTTGTGTGCCTAGAGCCATGTCATGTTTTCATGATACTCTCAGTCAAGCCATGGTCTATAGAATTCAATCAATCATGTGACTCAGGAAAACTCAGAAATCTCAGTAATCTCAGTAGTCCAGTAATCTCAGTGCTCAGTAACCTCAGCAACCTCAATATTCACGGTCAATCTCAGTAACTTCAGTACTCTCAACCATTCCTCAGAACTCTATACAGTCCGTCAGTTATTGGAATCCAGTAAACTTAGTTTAGCTTTTCTAAACAATACCACTAGTATTAGTCCAGTTAATCAGTATCAGTTCAGTTAATCAGTATCAGTTCAGTTAATCAGTATCAGTTCAGTTATTTAGTTCAGCTTAGTTATTCAGTTCAGTGTCCTTCAGATGGGAGTAGAAGTTAGCACACAGTGAACCCAAGGATAGGAACTCACCCACCAGTTCAGGGTGTGATTCTTAGTAGTCATCCTTGTGTTCCAGAACTACGTAGCCAGCTTAGGTTGAGATATCTTAACCCGTTAGATTAGGGTTGATGAGGTGTCTTAACCTGTCAGTTTAGGGTTCCCACCATTCTCATTGAGTACCTGCTAGTATAGGGTTCTCACAGCTGTCCTTACTAGTGGTGCGGTATTGACACCCCTCCAGTCGGGGCAAAGATTGGACCCCAGCTTAGCTATGATAGCGTATTTGGGGCATGTCGGTTAGATAACTACTTCCCATAGTTTCAGTTACATATTTCAAGACTGTTAGCTATGGCTACCCAGTCTCAGTAAAGAACTCAGATTGTTCTTCAGATTTCAGTATATCAGGACTGTCACATACAGTCAACTCAGAAATAGAATTGAACTCAGATAGTTTCCTTTAGATTTATGGACTGTCAGATACAGTCACTTATGCTATCAATCACAAAAGTTATCAGAACTCATGCTATCAGTACTCAGCTTCAAGACTCCCAAATACAGTCAATTAGACCAGTTTTTCATAATTCGTATTATAAAAAATAATCATTCATTTATCAGTAATGAAATATTAGTCTCTTAGTATATCAATAATACAGTATCAGATCTATCACTTATTAGTGATTTACATATCAATATCAGTAAACTCAATCTTTCAGAATCTTATTATCAGTACACTCATGTTGTCAGTATTCAGACTCAATAGTCCGTATCTCCATGAGTTCAGTTACAGTTATGTATGCATGTATGTACTCTCACATTCATATCAGTCTGTATTGTCCATGTATATAACCCTTTATATTTAGCCTACCTCACTCGTATACTCAGTACATTCAGATGTACTGACGCATTTGTGCTGTGGTGCTTGCTCTTATATTACACCATAGGTTCAGAGGCATGAGCTCCAAATCAGCAGTAGATTCAAGGATCAACAGTCAGAGTTAGATGTGAGTCCTCATCCTTTGAGGACATGATGATTTCATTTCTATTTCAGTTTTCACTTTATTTCAGTATTTGGAGTTAGTTGGGGACATGTCCCATCAACTACTTATTCAGTTTAGTTAGAGGCTTTTGGACTAGATGTCAGATTTGATATTCAGACTTCAGTATTTATGTTCCTTTTTGGTATTGATATACCATATTTTTCAAATATGTATTAGTATTGAACCTTATGGGCCTTACAGTTCATATTTCTGTATATTTTATGAGATATTATGGAGTTTACAGGTACAGATATCAGTCATGGGTTAGCTTGTGGTCCTTCGGGGTCATGAGCACCGTGTAGCATTTCAGTTTAAAAAATTGGGGCGTTACATCATACCATCAAAAGCACTTGTAAACATAGGTCAAAATCAAAATCAATAATAGCTTCATGGAGATAATTCAACTTGAACATGTAAAAACTCATAATTTAAAACTAAAAAGGGATTCTTGGACTCTATGGGTGAAAAGGGACCATGGATGAACATCACACATACCTCAACTATCGAATTTGTAACAATTTTGTGGATTAGAAACTTGAATTCCTTTATTTCTTGAGAATTGGTTAGGGTTTGTTCTTGAGAAAGGGAGAGGAATTCTTGAGAGGATTTGTGATCAAAAGAGAAAATAATGCTCTTTCGAGACCTAAATTTTGTGTTATAGACTGATTGGGTGAAGGGAAAACACCCAAATGACCTTAAAATACCAAAAATTAGAAGTTGGCTTCGATGGATATGGGATCCAAAGCATCAAAATGAAGGGCACAGTGCGGGCTCTAGTGCGCAGGCAGGAGGGGTGCACCCAGCCCATGGCACTGCCTAATCTCGATGCTGCCACTGTTTTGGGTTTCCAAACATGCCTTTATTCTTGTCCAAAAATTTTGAAACTCACTTGAGATGTACTTTTAACATCACCAATCATGAATCAACTTAAAAATCAAAATTCTGAGGTCGGGAAGACCAAAAGTAAAATCATTAAAGTTCAGGGATCATGGAAATCACTACGCCCCTAACACTTCACTAAATTTTTAAGTTTTGGACCACTTAACATACAACTAACAGCTAAAATAAGCTAAGAATTTTATGGGGTATTACAGGAGTAGAGAGAGTAGGCAAGTTAATCGAGGGGTTTTTCTTGTACGATTTGGCTCAAAAAAGGAGAAGATCAAGGTAATTAAGGAAGGGGTCCTAATGTTTGATCTCAATCCAATTATGGTTAAGCCATGGACTTCGAATACAAAAGTGACAAAGGAGAAAGTAACAAAAGTTCTAGTATAGATAAGGTTACCTGGGTTGAATATTAAGTATTGGGGAAAAGAGCTTTGACAAAAATAGTTAGGCTAGTCGAGAAGCCATTGAAGGCAGATAGAGTAACAACGAACAAGGAACAAATACTATATACTCAAATCCTAGTAGAATTACCATTGGACAGGATTTACCCTAAAGAAATTATGTTTGAAAACAAATAAATGAGAATAGTGGAACAACTGTGGAGTATGAATAGAAGCTAATTATGTGTTCAAAATGTAAAAATTTCGGTCATGATATCTCTCAGAGTAGAAGAATGATTAAAGGTAAAAGTGGTAAGAAGAATTAAGAAGTGAAGAAGAACAAGAATCGACCAACACAGGATAAATAGGTGGAGATAAATGAGACTAAGCAACAGGAGACAACAAATGGTAAAGAAAAGCCAAAGGAGCAGGAAAAGGCAATGTCTACTTCTAAATCATACGTTATACTGGATGGTGAGATAGAAATCGGGAGTAAATCAAACCATATGGACAATATAGTTGAAGGAGTGGAGGAAAGGACTATAAATTCCAAGAAGAAGGGTGGAGGAAATCCATCCATTCCTAATGGATAGTCTTGGATGCTGGAACACCAGAGGACTAAATAGAACTAACAAACAAAGAGAAGTACAGTTGTTTCTACATAAATCTAAGGTCAGCTTATTTGATCTTCTGGAAACAAAGATTAAGAGGGATAAGGCAAATAAAGTAGCTCTTATTCTTTGTGAAGGATGGTCGTTCACTATAAATTTGAACTCTCATAGTGGGGGAAGGATTTGGATGTTGTGGAAACTACAAATGTTTAAAGTACAGATAATTCAGGTTACTGAACAGTTAATTCATGGTGTAGGGCAAAATAAAAGAACAGGGGTGGAGTTTTCTCTCATGATGGTGTATGGTTTCAATTACCATGGTATGAGAAGGAAGTTGTGGAAAGACCTGGAAGCTATCCATGGCTATATTAAAGGTTCATGGATATTTCTAGGATATTTTCATTGTGTACTAAATAAATAAGAGAGTCTGGGAAGTCTTGTAACCATGGTTGAGGTGAGGGAATTCAGGAAATGCGTAAGAAAATGTGGTCTGTAGGACCTAAGGTTCTTAGGGTCATTCTATACCTAGAATAATAAAGATCAAGGGGATAAGAGAGTTTATAGTAAGATTGATAAAGTACTATTCAATCAAGATGGGATAAGTGAATTACTGGTTTCTGTAACTGAGTTTCTATAAAAAGGCTTATATGATCATTGCCCAGTGATCATGTACTACAAACAAGGATAAAAAGTGATAAGGCAAATATTTCATTATTTCAACATATGGAGTCTGGTGCCTGAGTTTATACAAAAGGTTTCAGCTAGCTGGTGTAAGCCATTACCGAGATGAAGAATGTACCAGGTGGTTGGGAAGTTGAATAGACTCAAAAAAGTACTTCAATAACTCTAGAAAGATAGATTTTGTAAGATTGATCAAAGGGCAGAAGAAGCCAAAATAAAGATGCTAAACTGTCAACAACTGATACAACATAGCCCTACCGTTTAGATGTGTGAGGAGAAAAGAGCCCTGGCTAAAAATATAAGCAATTGAAGGATGGATAGAATAAATACCTAAAATAAAAATGTAAAATGAGATGGCGTAAAGAAGGTGATATGAGCACAAATTATTTTCATAGTGCCATAAAAGCCAAGACGAATTAGAATAGGGTATTTGCAATAAAAGACATAGCTGAATTCCAAGAAGGTATAATGAGGAAATAAGCAAAGTGTTTATAGAATTCCACAATGAGATACTTGGTACTAGAAGGATAGAGAGACAACATGTATGTGGTAATATCATAAAAAGAGGCCCAACTATGAACCAAATGCAAAGGTAGCACTTAGAGAAGGAATTTACAGCAGCAGAAGTGAAAGTAGCATTATGGACTATGGATGAAGATAAAGTTCCAGGAATCGATGGATATGGGAGTAAATTCTTCAAGGATAGCTGGAATGTGGTAGGAGATGATGTTACTACTATGGTACTAGAATTTTTCAAGGTAGGAAAAATGCTAAGGTGAGTAAATCACACTATGGTTATGCTTATACCAAAAATAGTACATGCTGACTTAATGTAAAATGATTATGCTTATGAGAGATCGATTTCTGCTAGGATATGTGCAAAATGATTAGTTGGAGCCAGAGGAAAAATACAATGTAAGGAAAGGATATCAGTGGAGGATGGGAAGCCAAAAAGAGTGGCTATGGTGGAGGAGAGTATGGAATAGAACCAATATTCGCAAGCACAGCTATATAAGTTGGATGGTAATGGATGACAGAGTGCAAACAAGGACCAGTCGAGAAAAATGAAAGGTATGCCAAGAAGTTAATTTCCCCTTATGTGATGATGCTCTAGAAATCATAGAACATTTGTTCTTTGAATGCACTTATGCTTAGAAATTCTTGAATGGGACATTGGAGTAGATGAATATTAAATTATAGATAAAGTAATATAAGGGATTTGGAAGAAAATGGCATGATATACAGTGGGAAGGAGAAGTCATGGGATGATCTGGGAAGTAATAGCTGCACTAGTTTACCATATACGGCAAGCAAAAAATGAAGCTCTATGGAACAAAGTAATACCAAGGCCTCATTGATGATCAAACACATACAGGAAGAATGTAAATACTGGAATTTTACCTTTATATAGAGATGAATTAGTAGAAAAGATAGACAATAGATAGGTAAATTATATACATAGACAATGATAATTACAATCATAGCTATGTGGTTGGGAGTAGTTTATGCTAGGGAGGTGGTTGTCTGTATTTGAGTATAATGTACATTATGGATTGAAAGATAATAAAATATGTTTGTTTGACAAAAACAAGAAAGCTTCAAGGATTCAGATTGATTTTGAGGAGAAACTGAGGTATTCTCAAAAACAACTTATGTCTAGACTTCACAAGAATAAAGAGTTGGAAAGGGACCTAGTTCCTTTGAGAGAAGAGCTCAAAAAATCTCTTAAATGGACTGCTTCTTCACAGATCCTTTATAATTTAACTATTCAGGGTATTAATAATGGCAAAGGCCTAGTTTATCAAAGAGAATTCCAACCTACTGGGTCTCAAGATAAGATTGTCAATAAGGTTAGAAACAAAGGAAGCAAACTCATATGCACTAAGGAGAGTTGTTAAATCTGGAAGAGATCAAGAATGATTGGTTTATGATATTTTTAGTAGAAGAATACTTGGCCTAAGGGCTTCAAGTCTCTAAAAAAAGTAAAAAGGAACTTTCTACCTAGATGGGTCAAGAAGTATTTGATCATACTATTGTCCTCCTACTGGGAACTCAAGCTCAAGTAGGTTCCTAAATCTAACAGGAGATCATGGTTCCAGGTATGAGAAAGGGGATTGCAGTCAGGAATGGGTTATTGATAGTATTTGCTCAAAGTTAATCTTGGAAGGTTTGACTATGTTCTTTCTCCTAAGAAACTTCATGGTGGAGGTGTCTTATTTTGAAATAGCTTATTTCAAAGGACCTGGTCCCTGGTTGTGCTAAACTATAGGAAGAATAAACTAAAAAAAATCATATTGATTAAGGAAAAAAGGTTGATATTGCTGAAGATGATGCGAGAAAAAGTTGAAGGATGTAGATAAGAATGATAATGATTCAGATTACCAGTAACTGATCCTAGCTCAAGTAGTAGAATTAGCAAGAAGGAGTCATGTCAAAATTTTCAGGGACCTAGTCCCTAGGAAACTCATCTTAGAAGGAGAAGCTTTAGTGTTAAGGATGAAGTAAAGTCTGGGACCTGTTTCTCAGACCTACCCATAAAACAAATATTGAAAAGGGTGTACAGAGGCTAAAACAAGAATTAATCAAATAAAGCTGACCTAACATGTGAATTAGCGTATATCCTCAAATCTAGCTATGATCAGGAGACAAGTATCCTTGGTAAAGTATATATTTCTTAGTCTAACTCAGTACCATACCCTTGAAGGTATACACCCATGTGAAAAACTTTGGAAGTTAACAAATGTGGTATGCACAAATTTGAAAATTCACTCAAACCAAAAAAGAGAGGGACCTAGTCCTATCTCTCAGGTTACTACCTATAAAAGATACTTAAATAATCATAAAATGTTGTCTGAAAACCCATGTATTTTCCCTTCTCTAAAGCCATCAATTCCTTTGTAAAATGAAGAATCACAGTTATTAGGTTTGGACATGTCATGTCAAAAGAAACACCTTTTAATGTCATTGGTCACCTCTCAAAATTGCTAAATGATACATTTTTTCAATTCTTCTTTAACTAATCCAATTTATCTTCCTAAATCTATTATTCTCTAAACTAAATTGGTCCCAGTTCATCTCTCTATCTCAAAATCAATGGGCCGATATTACTACTTTCTCAAACCTAGCTAAAAACCCTGAAGAAGATAAAACACCAAAAAATCAAATTTAATATGTCCTCATAGAATACCTTTATCATTCAGAAACCAAAGCCATAGAAAACTTCATCTTGGGTCCTCAATAAGAATTGAAGTCAATTCTACTTACTGAATTTTCCTTAGAAAGTTCAAAACCCACAAATAAGTCAGTACCTGTTGAACCTTACTCAATATTAGAAATTTTTGTTCAACCAATCATGATAGAGGATCCAAATCAAAGATTTGGCTCTCTAATTGAACAAGAAATTTCTCAGCCTGAAATTCCCTTTCCCTCAGAAAGTTCAAAATTACTTGAAAAAACTCAAATCCCTATTTTGTCTGAAGAACCCAAAAAGGCTGAATCCTTTGAAACCCAACAAGTACCTGGTTCTCTTACTCCCTCAGAATTAAACCCTATTTTTGTTCAGTTATTTGGTAAAGAAACACTAGTAAAAAGTGATTTTTCACTTAATAAGAACTGGGTAGCTGAGAATTTACTTTTGCTTGCATATGACAGCAAGGAAAGCTTAGTTAGTGGAGAAGAATAGGAAATTAGCAAAAAGGATTAAAGAAATATTGTTACCTCTAAATGAGAAGGATTAGTAACCACTGCCTCTAAGATGGTCTATGAAGAAGCAAAGGGTAAGCAAAGGTAAGGAAAAAGTGGTGAACGCCAATGTGAAAGTGGCTAGATCCTATTCTATAAAAAAATCTAAAAAAAAGATGTTGGAAGATGCCATGAAGGCTAGCAAGTCTTCAACCATGAAAAGTAGAAGGCTCAAGAAAACTATTATAGTAGAGAAGAAAGAAAATATTAAAGTTAAAGATGTTGAAGAGAGGGAGGACATTGAGTTAGTTATTGCTTCAGTAACTGATGAAGGTAGAAAGAAAGTACATGATGCTGAGAGGACCAGGTCATCCAGTTCAAAGTTTGGTAGCACTACAGGAATAAAACAAAAATATATTGCTATTAAAAAGAAGAAAGTCTCTGAGGTACCTTGTACCAAGAAGAGAAAAATATTAAAAAGGAAGAGCCAAGTAGTGATCCAAAAAGAAGGAAAAGGGAGGAGGAAAAAAAGACATGTTTAGAGAAAGAAGGATTGGGAACCTGAGAACATAGAAGGTTTTGTCAGGAAGAGTTTTTTATCCTAGAATTTATAAGAATCCTAGGATGATAGAGTTAGTTGAGTATGGAAATCCCCAAGAATGGATACATCTACTTAAGAAATCTGCTCCTATAGTTCTTGAAAATGAAGTTAGAGAATTCTATTATTCTATAGATTTATAGAAGATGGACTAAGTCTAAAAGCCCAGGAGAAAGGAAAGCCTATCAATCTGGATGAAGAATCATTGGGAAAGATCTTAGATATTCTTGTTATAGGTGTGAGAACAGTTATAAAGTAGTAGCCGTCAACCGAGTTTATGATCAATGCATCAAAAGTAGGAGGTACATCTATAGCTATGGTGAAAAAGAAATTCCTAACAAGTGAGTATTAGCTGGTATTTGAATTCATTAACAAGGTCCTGTTTCCAATATCTAAAAAAGAATAATTGGCTCTAGTGTTGACCTCTTTTTGATTGAATGCTCAATCAAGTTTGAACTGATAAGTCATCCTACTCTAATGATAGAGCATATGCATAAAGTGTATCATGAAAAAAAAGGTAAACATGAAATTCCATGTGGATATCTCTTGAAAAGGTTTATGAGCATTATGGTGTGGATAGAACTAAGGGAACACCTGGAACAACCAAGCAGATGTTTAGTTTGACAACTCTTATGGAGAATGAATGCATAGAGGGAAAAGATGGATCAGTGTCTCAAGTATTTGAGTTTATAGATATTCAAGAAAGGTTGGGCAAGGAAATTGAGGAGTTAAGGATCATGTTGGCTGCTAAAGATGCTGAGATAATGCACCTGAAGTTGCAGAATCAGAAGTTATCTTCTGAGGGACTAAGTTCTATTGATTATCTTACAGCTGAAAATACAAAACTCTAGGCAAAAGTGGCAGAACTGAATGGTAAAGTTCAAGGATTGAATGCTAAATTGAAGGTCCTCACCAAACAGTTGTTGGATGCCCATAATGCTAAAAATACAAGAATGGAGATATTTCTTAAGTCCCTTTCCCCCAAACCTCCTCTACCTAACTTGTTATATCTATTATATCATTAATCTTGTGTCAGTCTCATATTTTAGTTATTATGTTGGCTCTTGAAGACAGTTTATTTTATGTGTTATTTTGGTATGATTATATTGGTTCTGATTTCTATTTTATGAATGAATGAATCTTGGTTTGTGTGCTACATCTGTCCTTTATTTTAAAAGTTGTTCTTCATGTTAGTGTTTCCCTAGTGCCATGAGTTAAATAACCTATGCTTATTTTACTCTTTGTTTACTATTATTACTTTTCAATGATGCCAAAAGAGGAATATTGACTTCATGTGTTGAGGACCAGGTGTGATACTGACTTTATATGTTAAGGATCAGGTGTGTGTTTTTAAGAAATGTACTAATGACTGGTGATGTTAGGGACCAGGTAGCAATTGTACATATGTGATGATGCGTTTGATGAAAAGATCTAGAGGCATAGTGACAGGGGGGAAGTATTGATGGGAGAAGTATGTAACATGCACTAAATAAATAATAATGCATGATGAAAGGGGGAAGTAATTGAAGCTTGATTGCAATTGATAACAAGGGACTGGGTCCATAAGTTGTGGAAGCATGGTATTACATAATAGGGTGGACATTCAACTTTAGTAGTGGTAATCATACTAATTAAATGTGATGAATGAGCATGAGCATTGATGCTAAAAACTATGTGGTTGGTTTGTCATCATCAAAAGTGGGGAAAATTTATATCTTGTTTTGATGATGATAAACTGACTACAAAGGACCAGGTCCCTTGAAGTCCAAGCATATAGTACAGCTGGCACGCGTCTGCATAGTTCTCTTCTTATAAAACAAACTGCGGAGGTGTTGGTTGCACTATTTAGGACACTTGGTCTCATTATATTTCAAACCTAATCATCGCTCCACTATAAAAGAAAAAAGAGGCTTCTTCATCAAGCAAATTTTGCATATTCAAAATTTGAGGGCTAAAGAGAGAAAGAGGCAAAAACTCCATATTCAAAATTGCTCAAGCTCTTAGCTGTATGTGTTTGCTAAAATAGAAAGTGTTCTTGAGTAAAGACTGATTTGTAACTGAATTACTCAGTCAATAAGAGTAATGTTCTTTTGTTTTCTTTCCTTAGAGAATGCTTAGGCAGAGTTTCCTAAGTTTTATACTGATTAAAGTTAATAAGTGTTGAGAAGTCTTGGCAGAGTTGTCAAGTTGAGCTTGTAGTTACAAGCAGGAGGAACCTAGAGTTAGGTTCAAGTCGAGTTTGTAATCAAGAGGTTGATTATAGTGGATTTTGAAGAGCTTATAAGGGCAAGCCATGGTTTTTCCGCCCTTAAGCAAGGGGGTTTCCACATTAAATCTTTTGTCACTTACTCTTTTTGTACTTTATTGTGTTCTTGGTTGCTTTACTATGTTTTTTCCTGTGATTGAATTTGAGGGACCTAGTCCCTTATAGTATGGTGCAACCCCCAGGGTTTTAATAATTGTTTTAACGATTGGAATGGGGGACATGGTTTCCCTAAATTAGATGAATTTTGGCTTGATAATGGTATTAACCTCAACCCACTTTATTATCTTTGATTTAAATATGGTTATTCACATAATTTAACTTGTTTTTAAACCCATTACATTAGATTAAAGAATAAATGGATAACAATGTTTGGAATGCCCTTGGTGGCTATGGTTTTGGGTTTTAAATGAAACTTGAGACTCTAATGGTTCAATGGACTGATTTAGCATAATGTAATTAGCTTGCAAATATATTGGTATGTTGATACCAAGTTGGTAAATCCTTAATAAATGACTCCTAGGTTAATGGTTTGTTTATGTGCAAATTATTTTAAATTGGTCATAAAGGAAATTGTGTAGCTCACTGTGAAGGTGTATGTCTCGGGGGAACCTACATTGGAAATGATATTTACTAACATTGAGGGTCTATATGACCATATTTCTGGATACACATTATGTTTTGGATGTCTATCGCCCTTGTGTCTTTATCCTTTCCTCAATTTTCTCAATATATGTAGCTAACATGCACTGGGGCCCTTCCAACAGGGGATTCAGACCCATATAACCTGTGGGTTCCTTTAGGATAGAGCAAGCTACATAGTCCAGGCTAATGATATAGACTCTTATGTTCATAAGCCTTATCCCTATCGTAGCATCCTATATATGTATATAAATATTATGCATGTAGTTCTGACTGGATTTTCGTAATGGCATTATTTTATCCCTTTCTTCTAAGTTACATGCCAATGCTCACCCTACTGACCATCCTCGGAAGCTGCATCATTTCAGATGTAGGTTTAGAGGATTTGTTTGTTGCTCTTGTGCAATGTTAGGTGGTTTGATATGTCTGTTGGTCTTCTATAAAGTGTTGAGCCTCTATCTTTTGGAAAACCTTGCTATTTTATTAGGTTTCTTCTCATATTTTAGGAATTATGAATTCTTTTTATCATAGTCGGGGGCATGTCCTAACTTAGTTGGTATTTCTGGTTTTAGAGGCTTTTGGGGACAAGTATTAGTATTGATGGTTGTTTGCTTTGGATTCATAGAAATTCTATTTGACTTATCTATTCTTCTTACTACTATTTTGTTGGCTTCTGCTATATTCTTTTATTATGCTTTAGAGGTCAGGCTAAGGGGATGGTCTCCGGCACATGGTGGGTTTGAGATACCTATCACTACTAGGCCCTGGTTTGGGTTGTGACAAGCTTGGTATTAGAGCATGGTTCATGGTCATTGGGTGTCCACAAATCCATGTCGAGTAAAGTTCCTTTTATGGGTGTGTAGCTTGCCGCACTTATAAGCGGGAGGTTACGAGGTATTTAGAAAATATTTCTCATTCTTTTATACTCTAGATGGTGCAATACTATTTTCCATATGAAAGTTATACAACCTCTTTCCTTACTATAATTTATGGGCTATGTCTCATTATTGAGGTGATAAAACTACAAAGGCCTAGCTTCCTAATGGTGTGGTCCTTTTTGAATGAGTTATCAAAATTTATGAAATGACACAATGACTTGAAAGGAGTTTATTTGTGCATCAAAGTGTGTTGATTCAAGTGTATACCTCTATATTCATGAATCGTGCTTTTCAGCCCAAGGTAAGATGTGTAATTTGTCCCTTTAAAAAACTTTATTGCAGACATCTCGCTTAAGAGAAGAGATATATATCTGGATACTGGGATAGTGTTTCCACCCAAGAGGTAGTATAAATAGGATTTTATTACCTGTGAATAGTAAGATAATCCTAAGGTTAGTGATATGAAGTCCTAAGTTTAGAAGTCAAAGTGAGGGTAGCTTTCAATGAAAAAGGGTTAGTGGTATTTGCGTAATTGTTAAGTGAGTGTCGGAGGTGTTATGTCCTTATGGTATTGTTTAAGGTATACAAAGATTAGAAAACTTATGGTAGTCAGTAAAAAGAGATTAGTTAGTTAAATATTTGTGTCTTAAGTTGAAATAATAAAGTAGCTCTTGAGGACTAGATATTGTAATAGTAAATCTATCATAGGTTGTGAATGGAAGGACTCATCAGCTAATGATTTATAAAGTTAGCATTCACTTTGGGAGATCTTTGGAAAAGGATCTCAGTGATGTTTATAGAATTTTTAAGGTAGTTGGGATGTATGCATGGGTAAGTGGATGTGATTTGAGGGAGGTGAATGTTCCATATACCATAATGGGTTAGATTATACGATTAAGATTGACTATTCTTATTATGTGGTTTTACGACACAAAGGGTATCTTAATTTTTATCCAGTAGTTGTATTGCAATTTAGTAGGTGAGAAGATATGTAGTAAGTTTTAAGGTGTAGTAGTAATGTTGTGGAAAAAATATGTTTGTAGGTTGTAGTTAAGTGAAGTAAGGAATTTGAATTGATTAATTTATGATATATTTTGATGGACTAGTGTTTTATTGGCAAGTCATGGATGGTAATAGATGTTAAGTTTGAACTTTAGATGTTGACTGTGGTGAAAAGAATGGTAGCTCGAGAATAGTGATTTAAGATTTATGGAAAATGAATTGGTTGGATTGATATGATGTGTGCAATAGCCTGGGTTGATAACTTATGGAAAATTTGAGTGGATAATTCTTCTATGTATATGTGTGTGTGTGAGGGCTAGTGTTGGAACAATGAATTATGGCTAAATCATTAAATGGATAAGAGCCTTAAGTTAAAAGAATGAAATGTACTTGGTCTTGAGTTATTAGTTCCATGTGTACCTACTTCATGTTCTTGAATTTCTTAGTATGGAGAAGTTTAGGGAGTTGATATACGGTGTTCTTTAGAGCTGAATTAAGGAAAATATAGATAGACGGTGTGAGCCTTTGGTATATTGTTTAAAATTTGTGTTAAGTTGTGAGGTTATGCGACTAGCAGATTAATGCTAGTATACTAAGGAGAGGAGAATGCATTATTATGTGTTAATAAGTGAGGATGGGTATGCCCATGAAAATATTAGTTATAAAACTATGACTTTAGAGGCTAGAGAAAGTAAGAGTAGGGACCCCGGAAGAAATGTCATAGCAAGAAAGTAGTACTTTTCCTATAATAGTTTATTAGGGCGAGTTTGGCATTCAGTATATAGTGATACCCCCATTGTGCTGAGTGTTATGTTTGTAGATTTAATGAGAGGATATGTCTGTAAGTCTAGGACAGTGACCTTTGAGCTAAGGGGGAGATTATAACCTAAGGAAGATCGTGAATTTTCTCATGGTGTTGAGTTTCAGGGAAGATTCATGATAAAACTATTCTTAGTCTAGCAAATTTCTCCTACTTCGGTTTCAGAGGACATCTACCAATGTCTTATGTATTCAAATTGTGCCTATGCCTAAGGTTCGAGATGTCTATGTGATCTATGTCCATGTTTCAACCCTCTATTTATGATATAGGTGTCTGATATGTAAAAGCCTTTGTGTCTATGGGATCGTTTCTTACATCACAGGCCCTACCTTTAGTAGTGCAACAAATATAAGTTATAATAAAATAGTGTCACTCCCCTTTCCTATTGCTTGTACTCTAGTCCTTCAATGACCTTTCTTGTGTTAGGATGATAGTGGTTATAGAAGTATAGTAATGTTTTATATAAGGCAGTGGATATTCTCTGATGTGAAAATTTTTGGGTGTGGTTACTCGGGCTAAGGTTATAGACGAACAGGGAAGAGTGAGACGAACTTTCATTATGTGAAATAGTTAGGAAAGAGAGATGTAGTGAAAATCTTTGTGATAGTGATAGAGATTGTTGGTTTTTGGTGGGGAGAATCATAAAGTGGGTGTAGTGAAGATAGGCTTAAATGTTTGATAGACACACAAACCATTGTGTTATGTCGCTAGTACTTGATTAAGACCTAAGGTTATTTGATCATAGTGGTAAGATGTAAAATTATTTTGGGAGGGGTGTAGAGTATAGGGTCCCATAGCTTAAGCTATCACCTTTTAACTCTGAGTTAGGCTTCAACATGGAAGAAATAAGATGTTAGACTCAAGCTCTTGTAGTTATGTGTGCTCTTGTAGTCATGTGTTTAACAGGGGATTTATAAGATTGAAATGGAGAAGTGAAATTCATAGATGAACGCATAGTTGAGAAGTGTTGCTAAATTTAAGGGCTATTAGATGTTTCACTTGAGGTGGAGAGTTCTTCTATTCCTATGTCCCGCAAGAATCTTACTTTATGTCCTGTATCAATAATATTTAGGCTGGATATTCTTGGAAAAATTCATTCCCTATATTGTTATGATCATATCCTATAAAAATCATGCCCAAGATCATGTCTATATCAAGCCTCATTATCTCATGATTCGTGCTTACACGATTTACTTGGTGATGTCATAAAGCTCTTTACTTTTGATGACGATGTATGTCGTGTTGAGGGAGAATTCCTAATGTGAAGTTACATCATTTATTCCATACTTAGAGAGCTCCAATAAGTTCCTACCCATCATTCAACGATGAATGATTCCAAGGAGAAGATAATGTAACACCCCAAATTTTTGGGCTAGAATTCCAAATGTCATTCCTACATGTATAGACCTAAATCCAATGATTCTATGTCAACATATGTGCGATGATAAATTCTATATTGTGGGAACATACTTGTAGATGAATTGATATCATAAAAATCTCCTAACTCAAAGATGAATTGACAACTTTTATATCGATTGAGTTTTAGTAAATGTTTCAACTTGAGTCAAATTTCAACGACTATTACTTGGCCTAATATATACCAAATGAAAGAACTCTGAGTTTTCTTTCCAATGCATCCAATTTTACCTTAATCCGACGTCATAGCAAAAAGTTGTGGCCAAATTACAGTGGTGATGTTAAACTGTCAGGAACAACGGCTCAGACCACGACTTGCTGCCTAACATAACGAGTCATGGGGAAGACTCATTGCTAAGGAAGTTAGGAAGCCCAGACTTTGGTTCCTTGACAACGAGTCCAGGGTATGACTCATTGTGAGACATAACGTGTCTTTATGAGGGACCCATTGTCATAACAGTGAAGGACTAGATTTTCGATCCTCGGGTAATGACTCTAGGTCACGACTGTGGTCAGACCTCACGAGTCATTACCCAAGCCGTGAGGACTATTCCAGACTTATCCTACATGTTTTAATTAAGGTCCTTTTTGGTATTTTACTCCCTCCACACTCTTTTCCATGACTTAAAACACTTAGATAACTCTTTTTCCCAAGAGTTATCAAAATCAAAACCTTACTTTCCTCCTTAATTCCCAAATTAGGAGATATTAGGGTTTTACAAGGAAATTCAATGTTCGGGCTTCAAACTTTGGATTCTCTTTAATTTCTTCTATACTTCAAGCATGTTTTTCATCCTTAAAATGAATTTTACATTATGACATTAATTTAATCATTATTCAAGTGATTTTATTAATGGATTTGAAATGGGGTTGAGGCCTTTTGATTGATTATTACTTGAATTGATTTCCCAATATTTAAAGGTGTATTTCATGCTTTTAATTAATGGTTTTAGGACTGAATTGGTGAATTATTTTAATGGTTGGAATGGGGGACATGGGTTTCCCCAAATTTGATGAATTTTGGCTTGATAATGGTGTTAACCTTAACCCACTTTACAATCTTGGTTTTAAATATGATTATTCATATAATTTAACTTTTTTTGAACCAAAACATTGTATTAAAGTATAAATGGATAAAAGTGGTTTGGAATACCCTTAGTGGCCATGGTTTTGGTTTTTAAATGAAACTTGAGAGTCTAATAGTTAAATGGACTGATTTGGCATAATGGAATTATCTTGCAAGCAGATTGGTACGACGATACCAAGTTGATAAATGCGTTAATAAATGACTCCTAGGTTAATGGTTAATTTATGTGCAAATTCTTTCAAATTGGGCTTAAAGAAAATTGTGTAGCTCACTGTGAAGGTGTATGTCCCGGGGGACCTACATTGCAAACAACATTTGCCGATATTGGGGGTCTGAGATTATATGTATGGATACACATTATATTTTGGATGGCTATCAAAAGACCTTAAGCTCGCTATATTAACCTATAAATGTTAAATGTTATCTTTCGCATGCCTTATGAAAAGTATTTTAAAAGTCTGTCTTTTTGGTTTAAAAAGCAAGAGGAAAAGGTGCATTGTTAGATAAATAGTGCAGCCATGTGTTGCACTTTCTTCAAAATTGAAAAGGGGCGCAGCAAAATTTATTCAAAAAGCAAGAAAGAATAGGCTCTTACCGCTAATGAAAGAACGCCTTGGTATCTTTAGACTTTCCTCGGTTTCCTTGGTACATGCGACTAACACGCATTGGGGCCCTTTCGAAAGATTGAGTTGGACCCATATATCCCGTGGGTGCCTTTAGGATGGAGCAAGCTACATAGATCAGGCTAATGGTTTAAACTCGCATATTCATGACCCTTGTCCTTATCCCGGCATACTATATATGTATATAAATATTTTGCATGTTGTTATGACAGGTTTTTCTCATTGACATTATTCTATCCCTTTTCCCTGAGTTACATGCCAGTGCTCGCCCCACTGACCATCCTAGGACGCTGCATCATTTCATAATGTAGGTTCAGAGGACTTTTCTATAGCTTCTGTGTAGCGTTACTGGTTCGGTACGTCTTTTGGTCTGTTGTGAAGTGGTGAGCCTCCATATTTTGGAAATCCCTACCATTTCATTAGGTTTCTTTTCATATTTGGGAATTATGAATTCCTTTCTATGATAGTTGGGGTCATGTCCCAACTTAGTTGGTATTTTTAGTTTTTAGAGGCTTTTATGGACAAGTATTAGTATTGATGATTGTTTGCTTTGTATTATTAGAAATTCCATTTGACTTATCTATTCTTCTTAATACTATTTGGATGACTTCCATTGTATTTTTTTATTGTGCTTTTGACGTTAGGATAAGGGGGTGGTCTCCGACCCATGGTGGGTTTGAGATACCCATTACGACTAGGCCCTGGTTCGGGTCATGGCAAAGGCACTACCTGGGCACACAAATGGGGATAACCAACGTCTAAAATATATGTTGATGCTATAAATGGTCCGAATGACTCTTAAAACTAATATCCAGGAGTTAGAAACATACAAACTCACCACGGAATGATTTGCTCCAAGATATTCCATCAACTGAGGATGAAGCCATGCTGAATTCAATTCATCATACTACTCATGTTGAGTAGATCATCCAAAATCCAATGATAACTAGAACTTGAGGTCAAAGCTTAAAGAACTAATATCGTGTCCACGGACTATCATTTGAACACTTATCAACCATAATCCATCTAAACTGAAGAAGATCGAGTAGATAGGAAAGGTGTTGCCTTAGCCAGCCTATATATAAAATCCCAACTGAGATAAATCTGAAAATGAAGGTTGTACCCAAGATCTACAACTCCCAGTTGAATCATAACACCAAGGTCGAACCACCCAATCTCAACTTTCCAAAACTTACCTGAAGCTGGGTAGGAATCCACACTCCCAACCTATCATAACCTATAAATCTCCATTCCAAGGCTTGATATCTAAAATTGAGCAAACGAGTCTGATCTAAGGCCAAATACCCAATCGACCTTAGTATACAAATCAGACATATCACTTCTAGATTCTGCTGGAGCTGAAATTAAAAAGTAGCTGAAGAACAAAATCACAATAGAAGCTAAATCACCGGCTGCGAACACAAGAAACTAACTCCATATTTGCTGGAGGGAATGAATCACCAAAGTATACTTAAGAACTTAACAAGGCTGCAAATTGTACTAGAGATAACCCCAAAACTCTAGCAACTTGGAGAAATGCAACTTTAGTCGTAACTAATCAATCCAATACTCTACCTTGACAATGAATACTCAACTACCATATTAAGAAGCAGTCACAGTAAAGGTCATCTTTATCCAACTGTCATAACTCCACTAAGACAAGAACCACATTATGATAAGAATAGGTCATGTTTCTCTTGGTGCATTTTAGCAATGCTGCTAACATGCACTAGCTGTAGAACAACATGGCCCGATCAGAAATCACTACACCGGTAAAGATTGTAACACCTCACGATGGTACTAGCTATAATTTTCCTTTGATTACCTTTGGAAATTTCTTACCCCCAAAATTCAAATCAATATCGGAAGAAGATGAGAACACATCATCAAGTTTAGAATCTCCTAGAACTGTACATCTGAGAACCTATGGTGCTTCGATTGACCCTCCGACTAACCGCAAACTTCAATTCTCTGCCGCAGTGACTCCAACAAATAATACCTCTATAGTACAGAAGAAGGTTGGTAAGAATCGAACATCGCATAAAGAAAAAGCCTTATTGTACATTCCCCCAACTTCAAAGCAAGGTAAGATCTGTGTGAATATAGTTGAGGAGGATATTCGAAGTCAAACGAAATACTGGAAACATTCCCTTATAGGATTTGTTATTGGGGATACTCCCTACCATAAATCTATTGAGGCCTATATACTACATGCCTAAAAGTGTGCTACAAAACCTCAAGGGTTGATTCATGATGATGGCTACTTTATTTTTTGATTTGAATCAATTGATGATTGTCATAGGGTGTTAATGGGCGGACCGTATACTTTTCATAACAAACCTTTCATTGCACAAGCATGGGACATTGACTTTGAATTCAACCTAGATTGTATCACCACCATACCACTATGGGTCACTTTTTCTGATTTGCCAGTAGGATACTGGTCTAGTGAAGCTTTAAGTAAAGTTGCAAGTACCATAGGGAAGCCTAAGCACACAGACTAGTTTACTGCAAACATGGAGAGGATATCTTATGCACGGGTCCTAGTGGAAACAGATATAGCACAACCTCTAATTGACATAATAGAAATGGTCACACCTACTGGTATTTTTCAACAACCAGCAGAATATAAATGGAGACCAAAGTACAATGGAAATTGTTTGAACACAGAAATATGTATATTTCAGACTGAGCCAAAGGAAGAAGAGAAGAAAGATTTCAAAGAGGTGCAAACTAAGAAGGAAAACAGAAGGAAAAAATGCCCCATCAGACACAATGGATGCAGAAAAATGAAACCCAAAAGGAGGATAAGCCAATAGACCTCCCTGTGTCTGACCCAAAAAGCTCCTATAAGGATAAAATGGTAGTATAAGATGTAGTGCAAAAGAAGCCAAGTGAATGTGTCACTACTGACCAAGCCAGTACTATCAATGGCGACACCAAATCTTTTTCTCCTCTCATGCAATTCTTTGATGATAAGTGTAATACCCACACCTTTTTCCTAGCTAGAAATCATCTCAAGGATGCTAGGACTTATTTTAAAATGCAAACCTATCTTTGTACACGTGGTATTTTTGAGATTTTCACTTTCTATCATGTGGGAAATTGAGTTAGCTTTCCAATGGTACCAATTTTGTCCAAATCTGACATTAGACGAGGAAGTTATGGACGTTTTACTTGGAACTATCGAAAATGCTCAGGTATGATAGCCAAGTTGACGGGCCGCCACATAAGTGACGGACCGCCACATAAGTCACGGACCGCTACTTTGACCGTCATAGCCAAGGCAGTTGAGCCACGTACTGGATAAGGACTGACGGGCGAGTTGATGGATCATCAAATTTGTGACAGACCGTCATCCAAGCCATCAACTCTTATCCAGTGAACCCCATTTCTGGTCCACGTCTGACGGGATAAGTGACGGACCGTCAAGTGTCTGATGGACCGTCAGTCAGACCATCACACGCCATGTTCAGTTTATTTCTAGGTCATTTTAATAGGGGTATTTTGGTCACTTATCACTTGCCTACATATACCCAGGTAAGTCTAAATTCAACCATTATGCTTATTATTATTTCACAAATAAAAACTAGGGTTTCTCTCTAAATTTAATCTCCAAGAACAAAACCCAATCCTCTTGAAGAATCAAAGGATTTCAAATCCTTCAAGTTCAAAAACATTAAGAACCCTGAGTCAGGTAAGCGTAGTGTTCATCTATGGACCACTTTCGTTCATAGAGTTCAAGAACCATGCTTTTAAATGAGAAACTTTGATTTTCTTGTTGTTATGTGATGTTGTTCATGTTAATGATCATTGTTTAAGCTTCAATATATTAATATAAGTTGACTTCCATTATGTATGCATGCTTGTAGTTAAAACCAATGAATTTGGCTAGTTCAAGATGATTAAAATTATTGAGAAAACCTATGCCCCAAAGTGTGCATGCAAGGTTTTTGTTAAAATGCCTAGAATGCTAAAAATCATGTTCCCATGACCCCATAGTATTTAAATAACAAGCTATGTCAACTCTTAAGATGATTCCACATGAACTTCCATGCTATTGATATGTGTTGCTAGTATGATTATGAAATGAACATGATATTAAGGTTGTGCAAGTACTTCCATGTGACATGAAATCCTTTCCATGCAATACATTGTTGATAACCATGCTTAGTATGAATTCCTTATGTACGATATTATGAATTGTGGACTCAAATTTTGTGATCGTCATGTCATGTGTGTCAGTTTCCTTCCATCGAGTCCTGGGGGTATTCGTACCTAAAAAATATAGTTGTGTGCCTAGATCTAAGTCATGATACCCCAATAATTTCAGTCAAGCCATGACCTATAAAACTCAGTCAGTCACGTGACTCAGGAAACCTCTGAAATCTCATGATCTCAGCAAAATCTCAGATAGTATTATTATTCCGTCAGTCAACAGAAGTCAGTTACTCAGTCCTTGTACAGTCAGTTAAATCATGTTCAGTCTCTTTAGATGGGAGTAGAAGTTAGCACCGAGTGAACCTAAGGATAGGAACTCACCTTCGAGTTTAGGGTGTGATTCTTAGCAGTCATCCTTGTGTTCCAGAACTACGTAACCAGCGTAGGTTGAGACATCTTAACCTGTCAGACTAGGGTTGATGAGGTGGCTTAACCTGTCAGTTTAGGGTTCCCACCATTCTCATTTGAGTACCTTCCAATTGAGGGTCACTCACAACTATCCTTACCAGTGGTGCGGTATTGACACCCCTCCAGTCGGGGCAGAGATTGGACCCTAACTTAGCTATATCCATTATTGGGGCATGTCGGTTAAACAACTACCACCCACAATTTCAGGCTCAGTCTCAGTAAAAGAACTCAGATAGTTCTTCAGATATCAGTATACCAAGACTGCCAGATACAGTCAAATTTAGTTATAGTATGGAACTAAGATAGTTCCATCAGACCCGGGACTGCCAGACACAGTCACCCATGTTGACAGAACCATAGTTTCAGTCATGTTAGAAATTAGTAAATTATGTATTAGCATACAGATCCACTATTACGTATTTATGTTTCCAGTTATTATGTATGTATGTTTGCACTCTCACGTTCATATTAGTCGGTCAGTTAGCATTGCTCATGCATGTACGCCTTTTTTATTTAGCCTACCTTACTCGTATACTCAATACTTTAGTTGTACTGATGCATTTACACTATGGTACTTTCCTTTCATGTTACACCATAGGTTCAGAGACACGAGTTCTAGACCAGCACTAGCATTCATATTCCAGTATACAGAGCTGCAGTGAGTCCTCTTCATTCAAGCATGATATGATTCTATTCATCTATTATTTCAGTTAGTTTTCAGTTTATAGAGTTAGTTGGAGACATATTCCTTCAACTCCTTATTCAGTCAGTACTTCGAGGCTTTCAGATACAGTTCAGATTTAGTTTAGATTTGATTCAGTTTTTAGTTGTTTTGGGTAGCTTTCACCCATATGGATGTTATTTTACCAGATTTTTTATTCAGTTGAACCTTATGGCCTACATGTTTATGTTTTCCGCATTATTATGATATATATTATAGTGAACAGGTACAGATATCAGTCATAGTTTAGCTTGTAGTTCTTTGGGGTCATAAGCACCGAGTAGTATTTCGGTTCAGAAAAATCAGGGTGTTATAATAAGGGGCCTCCCGACAGGCCTAGAGAGGCCCCAAATATATGATTTTCTCAACATGGAACATCGGAGGTTTAAACCAACCCCTGAAATAGGAAGAGATTAGACTCTTTCTGAATAAATTTAAAATAGACATTTTTGGATGTTTGGAAATAAGAGTAAAGGAACCTAAAACTGGAAATATTCTGAAGAAGATGCTGGGAGGATGGAACACTTGTTGTAACTACCCTATGTCCCCAAATGGCAGAATTTTGATAATGTGGTAGCCTACAGTAAATGTTTCTATAATCCTAATCAAGGACCTGTTTATTCATTGCTATGTAACTGATGCCTCAAGAAGTTTTTTTGCTTGTATCACTATGGTGTATGTGAAAAACAGCTTGCAAGAGAGGACTTAACTATGGAATAAGCTCAAAACACTGGGTGGGGCAATCCAAGAAGCAGACATCCTGAGTGGAGACATTAATGTTATGCTAACAAGTGATGATCGACTAGGGTCCCCAGTCACTCAACAAGAAGTTCAGGTTTTCAAGGAATGTATAGATCATCTCCAGCTTACTTGACTGAGAGCAAAAGGCTTCTACTATACTTTTTGTAATAAACAACAATATGATCAAAGAGAGTATTCTAAGATTGACTGGTCCTACGAAATTACCACTGGCTTCAAAGGTATGGTATTGTGGAGGTTGAATTTCTATCACCTGGGGTCTCTAACCATTCTCCAATATTGGTCCAGTATAATATTCAGCAAACAACAAAACCTAAACCATTCAGATTGTATAGTACTGTGTTGGAGCATTAAAAATTCCCTGAGATTGTGGCAACTAAATGGAGGAAGAACTATTCTGGCACTTATATGTATAAACTAAACCAAAAACTGAAGGCTCTTAAATATGATTTACAAAAATTGAATACTTGTATGGCATCTTACACTCAGAAAATTCAACAAACCAGAGCACAACTGGACATCACTCAGAGCAGGCTAGCTTCAGATCCTATGAATTATGTCCTGATATAAGAGGAGGTGAAGCTGCTAAAAGAGTTTCAACACTGGAACTTGGAAGAAGAGAAGGTGCTAAGACAGAAATCCATAGCAGCATGGATCAAATGTGGTGATGCCAATTCCAATTATTTCCATGCACAATGCAAGATAAGAAGCAACAGAAGCTTCATCACCTCTATTTATGATAACTTAGGTAACGGAGTTACGGACCCTAATCTCATTGAGAAGGAATTTATTGAGTTTTTTACTGGTATGATGGGTGATTCTACCCCTGAGGTGCCTTACCCAAATTCTGAAGTGATTAAGTTGGAGCCCTGCCTCTTACACCTTCAGAAGCTTGAACTCATACAAGAAGTAACAGAACAAGAAATATTAAATGCACTAAAAAGTATGCCAGCTAAGAAATCTCCTGGGGTTGATGGTTTTCCTGTGGAATTGTACAGAACTCAATGGGATATTATCAAGGAAGATATCTTACTTGCTGTAAAGGGGTTTTTCAATTCTGGTAAACTTTTGAGAGCATTTAGTTGCACTGTAGTTACCTTGGTCTCCAAATGTCCTAACCCTTCCATGGTCAAAGATTTTAGACCAATAGCCTGTTGTACCACTTTCTATATGCTGCTCACAAAGATCCTGATTAATAGGATTAAAAAATTTATTGACACACTCATAAGGCCATCACAATCAGCTTTCATAGAGAGTAGAAGCATCATAGATAATATCCTCTTTATCCATGAGTTGTTTAAATGGTACTCTAAGAAAGGTTTGTCCCCAAGATGTGTGCTGAAAGTTGATCTCAGGAAGGCATATGATTCCATAGAGTGGTGTTTCCTGAGAAGTGTCTTAGCTGAGTTTGGGTTCCCACTAAAGTTCATAAATTGGGTAATGGAATGTGTTTGTTCTATTTCTTACTCACTAGTTTTGAATGAGGGGATCACAAAGCCTTTCTAAGGAAAAAAAGAGATAAGACCAGGTGACCCTCTGTCACCTTAATTGTTTGTTATAGCTATGGAATGCCTGAGTAGGGAATTGAACTATCTTGACCAGGAGAAGGGTTTTCAATATCACCCCAGGTGCAAGAAACTTGGTGTAAAACATATATGTTTTGCAGATGACCTTCTTCTATTCTGTAAAGCTTATCTCAACTCTGTAACACTGCTCCAACAAGCTTTCCTGAAATTCTCAAGAGCCTTAGGGTTACAAGCTAATATAGACAAGATTTCAATCTACTTTTCAGGTATTAAACCTCAGGTCAAATAGACCATCCTGGATTACTTAGGTTATATAGAAGGTGCATTGCCTTTTAAATACCTAGGGGTGCCACTATCATAAAAAAAACTCACAATTAACCAATGTCAACCACTTGTTGATAGAATAGTGGACAAAATAAAGTATTGGAGTGCTAAATTACTGTCCTATACAGGAAGACTACAGTTGATTAAGTCAGTTATTTTTGCCATACAAACCTATTGGGCTCAGATCTTCCTACTACCTAAGAGAATCATGAAAATGATCAAAGGTCTTTGTAGAGTGTTCTTATGGACAGGTGCCATCCCGACTTCAAAGAAGGAACTTGTTGCTTGGTAAAAAATTTGCCTTCCAAAATCAGCAGGTGGGTTAAATGTTCTGAATATATACCTGTGGAATAAAGTTGCTATCACAAAGAAACTTTGGGCACTGTCTTTTATGGTTTATGGATAAAATGGGTACATACTTATTACCTGAAGGCTGGAAATGTTGAATCCTGTGACTATCCCAAAAATACCTCATGGGAAATTAGGAAAATCAACAATGCCAAGCAACATGTTCTGGAAGCTCCAGGAATACAAGAGGACTTGAAGGCTAGACTGAGAGCTTGTACCACAGGAGGGACGTTTACAATAAAGAAGATGTATAAGGGTTTCACTCCCCAGCTCCCAAAAGTTTCCTGGAGAAGTATTATGCTACATCATTCAGTGCACCCTAGGCATAACTTTATTCTCTGGCTAGCTCTGCTGAATAGACTTTCTACAGTTGAGAGGCTAATAAAGATTGGAATTCAAGTGCCAAAAACATGTGTGTATTATGGGAATGTTGATGAAACGCATGATCACCTATTTCTTGCCTACAGTATCACAAAGCACTTATGGAAGAGGCTACTGAATTGACTAGGTGTACTGAGAAGTATAGGCAGTTGGACTCAAGAAATAGAGTGGGTATCCAGCCAAGCTAGAGGGAGGTCTACCAAAGGAACCATCTTATGTAGTGTATTTGCAATGATGGTCAACATCATTTAGAGAAGCAAAAATAACATTAGATTTCAGAAAGGTATATATGAAGAGGACAAGGTATGCAGGGAGGTAGCAATCCACATCCACATACAAAGCCAAATGCATCAAAGATGGGGACCGATACTTCAACAAGTTGTGGCAACACCTTGAAAGAGCTGAGGATATTTAAGTACTTTTCAATTTGAATGTAATATTGAGTCTTTATGTTTTTACAACTAATTAGCACCCCTACATGTTAGGAGAAAAATACAACTAGTACAGTTTTGTTTTAGTCCAAATGAGAAAATAGGGAGTCAGACCCTGTTCTGGTTTGTAACTATGCATTTGGTGAAATAAAAAATATTATATTTACCAAAAAAAGAATATAGTATCCAACTCCACACCTATACCAAGAGTAAATCATCACCAAGATACGAACCCAACTAACCTAAAAGACGAACCCAACTACCTAAAAAATAAATCCAAGCCCTCTTGAATCCAATGTTAATACCACTACCGGTGATGAACTAGACAAATCAGAAGAACGACCCCAAATTGGTCAACCTCAAAAATGAGTTACACAACCTAATTGCAAACTTTAGAACCATAACAGAACCAAGGAATGCCAACTTACCTTCACTGTTATAACCCACTTAACAACTGGTCTAACATCGCTAACAAAAGAAGAAAATGATCAACCACACCTTGCTACAAGTGAAAAATTATCCAACCAATCTAGACATTCAATCTAACGAATAAGAAGTGTGAGGAAGAAAAATTCTAAATAGATAACTATAGCCTAGCCAATAATGACAATAATAACAACAATATAAACATATATAAGGAATAAGAGGTACCAAAAATGAAATAAAAAGTAAGTACCACTATAGGGCCATAAAAAGGCCAATATCCCAAAGTAAATGGGACTCAAACCCAAATGGTACACCTATAGGCAAAAATATCAACACTGATTCACTCCATCCACTACTAAAAGAAATAATCTATAGGGAGTGGACATATAATTATGAACACTATATCTAGGAGCACAACAATCAACATAAACCTACCAAGACATGCAATCATCAATGGGTACGAGAACCCCAATATATACAAATGAAGAGGTAAAGGAAAGAAATAAAATCATACCTATCACCGAAAAAATTTGAAGTTACATGTCTAACGGGTCCGAGAGAGAACAATCTAAATAGGTCCAAACTCGGATTGGCCGTCTGAATCACCAATTATGGAACTAAGCGTATTGCCTCTGATCAAAGGTGACACAACACTACAAAACTAATCTGAATGAGTTGAATGACTAATATTCCCATGTTGGGGACACACTTTAGACCAGTGACTAATTTCTTTATAGTCATAGCAAATCCCTAAAGCCCTAACCTGGAAAGAAACACGAGATGACACCAATTGGATGACCAATTGATGCACAGGACACTAGCTACTAAAATGACCATCCTCCCCATAATCATAACACACCTCAGGAACTCTAGGCTGGCGAGAAATAAATGCTAACTCTATCTGAACAATAAACTCACGCTTGGAGCACTCTCAAGACTAATGTCCCATCTCGCCATAAC
The DNA here is from genome assembly GCF_002878395.1 of Capsicum annuum. NCBI lineage: Eukaryota > Viridiplantae > Streptophyta > Magnoliopsida > Solanales > Solanaceae > Capsicum > Capsicum annuum. Next base: position 25,491,143 of record NC_061118.1, on the reverse strand, counting down.
TAAAATAAGCTCCTGAGATACTCCAAGGTGCTTTCCCTCCTGATCCAAAATATCCTCCATGGACTGAAAACCCACATCAAATACTCCACATATCTGCTAATTGTGATCACCACAACTAATCTGAGACACACCTATAGCCTGAGACATTACCTGAGTAAAACCAATAGGCTGCAAGTGAAGCTGACCTCTGCCAGATAGATCCTCACTCCTATATGAAATACCAATAGCACTGTACTGATGACATATCATCTTATCGCCACCTCAATAAGTCTCTATACATGCTCTCTCTATAGACCTTGTATGATCAACAACTTGAGAGAAGAAAGATCTAGCTACTATCAAATGCTCTGACTCCATACAAAGTGGCAATGCTAATCCTTTAATAAATCCATGCACTATATCATGCTATTAAAGATATAGCATAGGAATATGTCTAGCCCACCCAAGAAACCTAATCTCATACTCTGAAACCAACAAGGAACACTAATGAACACAACAAACCCAACTCTAGCCTAAGAACTGTTCATGAACTAAATGTCATCCCTGGATGTGAGGTATTCGCAAAAAGACTTGGAATCCCTAATGGTGAATCTTGAAAGGTTGAAGCAGTCATAAACTCTACTGAAGCCTGAGTTGGCCTCAAATTCTATGACTAACGTTGAAGATCTTTGACATCCATCCCTGACTCCTTAGTTTGATGCTACACTTAAGCTCTGGAAATGCATACCAAAGTCCCATCTGCATCTATCAACAATATCACATCATCCATCTGGGACAGAATAGAGTCAAAAATGTACTTGAGGCTCATAGAAACACAAATGCATGGCTAGGATTCAACAATAAATTTTTCTAAGAATGCCCTATAGACTCCAGAAGATATGTTATGAATGTCACTGCACCGATCCTTCAAACTTTACTAGACACTTAGCTCTTATACCTACACATTAGTAAACCTAGGCCACGACCTAATTTTTCAGGTCATGATGGCACCTGCTATAGCCCACTAGTAGGTAAGCTAACCTATAGTCTATAACTACTAGTAATGTACTTCCAAGAGAAATGAAGGAAGAATGCAGAATAAATATAGTATAAAGGCTGAAATACGTAGGATGGTCCCAAAACTTGGTAGAATTAGTATATGAGCTTCTAATGTAATAAGATTACAAAATGAAGTACTAAATAAATATACTAATACAATTCATCTCTGAATACAACATAGAGATTAGCCTAGTACATAGGAGGGAGAATAATAATACTTCGAACGACAATAGCTTACCTTATGTATTCGAACCATAGCTACCCTACACGACGTATAAGACAATGATAAGAACTCATACTATAATCTACAGGTTGCAGAAGTATGGTAAGAGTACCAAACACGTTGTAATCAGTAGGCAACTGGCGACTGAGATCCAAAGATAATGCAAATATATATAACATGCAAGTAAGAATGTAAACTGTGCTCAAATATCTAGGGAACTAACACTGTATATCTAGGGAGGCAATAAGGGTAAACTATTCTATTCTAACCATACTCAGAAACCTCAGAACCATACCATATATCATTGGCCAATATATATAAATACAGAGTAGATGAAGAATATATAACAGTATACAAGGACAAAGAACGTATATACAATATGAACACATGAAGAAAAAGAGGGATATATGGTAATACCATAACTACATATATAAAAGTATGTACATAAACAAGGCTAACCTAAAGGTACAACCTAAAGTAGTCACACTAGCATCCTAACGCCTCCTAATTATAGTAGGAACTAATGCTAACATAATCAAGGCCTCTAATCCATACGTCTAAACATGAGATAATTATCCATATTAAAGCAACCGGAAAGAAAGAAATCATAATCATGCCTCGAATTCTCAGTACTAGTCCAGTAGTCAACCTATCATGAACTAACCATAACAATAATAGAATACAGTAATCGACTAGCCTGGACAAACAATGTCCAAATTGATCCCAAACCTAAAAGGTCCAATTAGTATAAAACACACTACAAGAAATACTCATCACCTATACCTATGCAACCTCTCTTAAGGCTGATAGATATAGGCTCATACTGGTGATAGCCAATGCACATACAAGGGTGAATGTAAAGTATAATCCATACTAGTATAACCAAACCAAGTAGTATAACATAACCTAGTATATACATCCCCTCTAACTCAATGACTTGCACAGATAGGACGTACAACGACCTCTCTTTTCTGGCATGATGGCTCATGGAGAAGGGGCTTATAGGGGGTTTGAAGTACCTAAATACATTGACCTATTACTAATTTAGGATTTTGAATAACCATCATCATCATCATTAATTTACCCTATCCAGTATCAAAGATATATACACAGAAATGCATAGGCTAGAACCATGGCTAAAAGAGTGTAAGTTTGTAACTCCATTACCCGGGATAAGTTTCAGTACTGAATCATCTTAGAAGTGTAGAAAGGGCCAAAATATCTCTCGACCGAGGTAAATAGTAGTAGCTAAACCATGGATCAAAATCTATCTCAGTCAAATCGTTAGAACATCATTTTTAATCTCAAAGTCTCATAAATCATTCATTAATATAGTACAATTCCTATTATGAAGAAATCCATTTTAAAAATTAAAATTAGGAATAAATCCCTTTTTAGAAAAAACAATAGTAAACCCATATTTTTCGTTGAAATCATACCATTTATCATTTTAGTGAGCATAAATGTACTGAATCTATACATGCTATCACCAGTACCAAACTAATACGATTATAGGCATCTAAAAGTCTATAAACTATAGCCACATCCTATATATATACTATAGCCCTTTATAGATAGGGATGTTAGTATGCGATATTGGGTAGGATATCATGACTTAGCCTAATTTATGAGTTTGGGTCTAGAAGGGCAATTAACCCTTAAGGTGAAATACTTATTATGTTTCTAGGATCCTATTATCCTAGGTTGCTAGCATATTAGGCATAGTTGAGACTA